>NC_084605.1:4940598-5062672 GCF_033807715.1 Cololabis saira | reverse complement strand
AGTTATCCCCCACAAATGGCAGAGCAATATTACGCACACACAATTACACAGGGCCATGGCCTTATACTCTAACCTCGACACAAGAGACTGGAGAGCCGAACAGTCCTGGCAGAGTAGGCCAAAAAAACCTGCTAGGCGTCCGTGCACTAGACCCACAGCTGACTCTAACCCGGACTTCCGGCTGTCGCGTCTTTATACCTTTTTACTCAGCACCTTGCGGAGGGGGGGTGGGAAAGGGCCCATTCGCCCCCCCCCCACCCGCAAGTTCTCAAAATAAGTCTCGCCTCACATGGGAGCAAAATCCCGTGTGAACTCTCACAGTTTACATTTGTTATAATAAACAGCAGGTGCATGGCTGATTAAAGCTGTGTTTTGGGAATCCAGGGCATTTCAGGACACAAAATGTATTTATCTCCCTTCAAACGTATAGTGTGAGCAGGCGGTTAGCGGTTGATTGAAATATCTCAAACTCTAACTTCCCGCCTGTATGCAGATGATGGGATGTTTTACTCGCTTGGATCCATGTGTTCTGCAGAACCAACCTGGTTCTGGTCCGGGTGCTCCGGTTCATCCTCTCTGTCTTCACAGTGACTCGAGATGGACGAGATCGTCATCGCCGGGATATCGGGCCGCCTGCCGGAGTCCAACAACCTGGAGGAGTTCTGGGAGAACCTCATCAACAGTGTGGACATGGTGACGGAGGACGACCGGCGGTGGAAGCCAGGTGAGGCCCCGCACACGACCAGAACCGGTCCATACCGGACTCCTCTGAGAACCTCTCTGAGAACCTTCTCCCCCCGTCTGAAGGTCTGTACGGGCTCCCGAGGAGGAACGGGAAGCTGAAGGACATCGGCCACTTCGACGCCTCCTTCTTCGGCGTCCACCCCAAGCAGGCCAACACCATGGACCCGCAGCTGCGGCTGATGCTGGAGATCTCCTACGAGGCCATCGTGGACGGAGGTGAGGCCCGGTGGCGGTGTCAGGAGGGAGTGGTTCCACGGTTCAGACTAGTGATGCTGTTTCACTTGCCACGGAAACAAGAACCTCACTTAAGAACTTCCGGTTTGGCTGTGAGAAAAACCCAGATTTTGGCTTCTGACAAGGTCTCAAATCACTCCGATTTGTGATAAAACCGTAGCTCGTAGCCAAAAAATTAAAGCATCGTGAGAGACACAGAAGCCGGCAGATTCTGACGATTAATTTTATTCAGATATTCCTTAAAATGAGTGAGTAAGCTCAGTGCGAATTCAGAGTGAGATTCTTTTGAAGAAAACGTTGAGACAGGTATTGGCGCCGCTCTAGCCCCCCCTTTAAATTTTGTGCATACTCCGCCTGTCAAAGTAACATTTTATGAATCCCAACACCTATGTCTACATTCTAACCAAAAATTATTTGTGTGCCTTTTACGGTTCGGCCGTGAGCTCGAGTTACAAATAAATATTTGGGTTATTTTTTAACTGTTTCTCACACTCTACCGACCGACATTCCACACTCTAGGATTTGACGAAAAAGTGATTTCCAGTCCTCGCTTGAGTGCTCATATTTTGAAAAGTGTACATCTTAGGAGGAAACTGTTTGGTGTTTTTGGAGAGAAGAGAAGTTTTCCTCCGTTTTGAAGTTTGAATGACATTTCTACGTGCAGGTATGAGAAAGCTAGGTGACTCAGAAAAAAGTTGAATTTTTACTTCTTTTTTTTACCTTTTCCCATCCACTTTGAATGGGGTTTTTTTGGCCGTTTTTTTTGGGAATAACTTTGGGAAAAATGGGAATTTCAACACCCAAAAGTCATAGCACACTATTTCCGATCGAGCCGCACGTTTTTGATATATGATGCGCCTGGGTCCTCTGAAATCTGTAGGAGGGGTAGCGAACCGAAATCTGGCCGGAAAATGAAAAAAAATAAATAATAAAAAACATGCAAGATAACAATAGATGATAGACAATAGGTGCCTCGAAACTGTTTTCTTGCTATTTTCGGCGAACAATTTCGGTTACCGAACAGTTTCATCACTAGTTTTGACTGGTTTCTCTGCAGGACTGAGCCCCAGCGCGCTGCGCGGCAGCAAGACGGGCGTCTACATCGGCGTGAGCGGCTCGGAGGCCGGCGAGGCGTTCAGCCGGGACCCCGAGGAGCTGCTGGGCTACAAGCATGACCGGCTGCCAGCGCGCCATGCTGGCCAACAGACTCTCCTACTTCTTCGACTTCAAAGGTTTGTAGACGCGCCTTCCGGCTCCGGGACCAGAGGTGGCGTGGCCCCTGGTTAGGGATGCCCTGATACCGATAATGCTCTCATAGGCTGCTTTCACACCTGTCCCGTTTGGAGCAGTTGTTCCGGAATAGGGAACGTTTCCCCCTAAAGATCGGAACGTTTGGTATATGTGAACTAGGAATGGGCGGTATGGACTAAAAGATTTATCACGATAATTTCTGGCATTTATCCCGATAACGATGAAAAAAATACCAATTTCAACTCCACCTTTTCAACTATAAATCTATCTCGCTCTCAGATCCACCATGTTTGTTACACAAAAACGTCATCAACGGGAATTTATCCTTCTTTCTTTCTTTCTTTCTTTCTTTCTTTCTTTCTTTCTTTCTTTCTTTCTTTCTTTCTTTCTTTCTTTCTTTCTTTCTTTCTTTCTTTCTTTCTTTCTTTCAGGCTCATTTCCTTCCTTCCTTCCTTCTTTCCTCCTGCTCTCTCCTTTCTTTCTTTCTTTCTTTCTTTCTTTCTTTCTTTCTTTCTTCCTCCTGCTCTTTCTTTCTTTCTTTCTTTCAGGCTCATTTCCTTCCTTCCTTCTTTCCTCCTGCTCTCTCCTCTTTCTTTCTTTCTTTCTTTCCTTCCTTCCTTCCTTCCTTCCTTCCTTCCTTCCTTCCTTCCTTCCTTCCTCCTGCTCTCTCCTTCCTTCCTTCCTCTTTCTTTCTTTCTTTCTTTCTTTCTTTCTTTCTTTCTTTCTTTCTTTCTTTCTTTCTTTCAGGCTCATTTCCTTCCTTCCTTCCTTCTTTCCTCCTGCTCTCTCCTTCCTTCCTTCCTCTTTCTTTCTTTCTTTCTTTCTTTCTTTCTTTCTTTCTTTCTTTCTTTCTTTCTTTCTTTCTTTCAGGCTCATTTCCTTCCTTCCTTCCTTCTTTCCTCCTGCTCTCTCCTTTCTTTCTTTCTTTCTTTCTTTCTTTCTTTCTTTCTTTCTTTCTTTCTTTCTTCCTCCTGCTCTTTCTTTCTTTCTTTCTTTCTTTCAGGCTCATTTCCTTCCTTCCTTCCTTCCTTCTTTCCTCCTGCTCTCTCCTCTTTCTTTCCTTCCTTCCTTCCTTCCTTCCTTCCTTCCTTCCTTCCTTCCTTCCTTCCTTCACGTACGTTGTGTAAACATCATCAACAGGAATTTATCGTTTTTATCGTGAGATACAAATTCTTACCGTGGGGAATTTTTTGACAGTATATCGTGAACGGTAAAATATCACACCATTCCTACTCGGGGGTTTATGTTCTGGGTCTCTGGAAAAGCATCTAGAGACAGCATCTGTTGTATTAGACGCTATATATAATAAAATTGAATTGAATTTTATTTATTTTTATTGAATTTATCTGTTGCAAATAAAACCTTCAAGTCTTCCAATTCATTGCATTTTTAGCCTAGTTATTTTTGTGGTAGAAGTATCGTATCGATACTCACACAAATTAAAATACTTGTACTCGGTTGTGAAAAAAATGGTATGGGGGCATCCCTACCCCTGGTTCTGGTTGTGGTTTCCTAACCGCTGTCGTACCCGTGCTCCTTATCCAGGCCCCAGCACCGCCAATCGACACCGCCTGCTCCTCCAGCCTGCTGGCGTTGGAAAACGCCTTCCACGCCATTCGCCAGGGCCACTGTGACGCCGCGCTGGTGGCGGAGTCAACCTGCTGCTCAAGCCAAACACCTCAGTGCAGTTCATGAAGCTGGGCATGCTCAGTCCAGAGGGCACCTGCAAGTCCTTCGACTCGTCAGGTACGAGTCCCAGTTTGTAGATCTAGACCAGGGGTCGGCAACCTGCGGCTCTAGAGCTGCATGTGACTCTTTAGCGCCGCCCTAGTGGCTCCTGGAGCTTTTTCACAAATGTTTGACAATTTTTTTCCCTTTTTTTCTTCTTTTCTTCATGTTTCCTTTCCTTTTTAATCTCGACATTTCGACTTTTTTCTCGACATTTCGACTTTTTTTCTCGACATTTCAACCTTTTTCTCGACATTTCGACTTTTTTCTCGTCATTTCGACTTTTTTCTCAACATTTCGACTTTTTTCTCAAAAATTGTACTTCAACATTAATCTCGACATTTCGACTTTTTTCTCAACATTTTGACTTTCGACATTTCAACCTTTTTCTCGACAATTACTTTTTTCTCGACATTTCGACTTTTTTCTCGACATTTCGACTTTTTTTCAACATTTTAACCTTTTTTCTCGACATTTCGACTTTTTTCTCGAAATTGCAACTTTTTTTCAACATTTTAACCTTTTTCTCGACATTTCGACTTTTTTCTCGAAATTGCGACTTTTTTTCAACATTTCAACCTTTTTCTCGACATTTCGACTTTTTTCTCGACATTTCAACCTTTTTCTCGACATTTCAACTTTTTTCTCGACATTTCGACCTTTTTCTCAACATTTCGCCTTTTTTCTCGACCTTTTGCCTTCATTCTAAGGCTTATAAAGACTTCATTTTTTGCGGCTCCAGACATATTAGTTTTTTGTGTGTTTGGTCCATTATGACTCTTTCAACATTTTGGGTTGCCGACCCCCTGGACCCGACCCCCACTAGGGGGGCTCGTCTCCTCCTGCTACCCTGCCTACGCTAATGCTAATGCTAACCACGGCACCTGTTTTGGAGCAGGAAACGGATACTGCCGGTCTGAAGCGGCGGTGGCGGTGCTGCTGATGAGGCGGCCGCTGGCCAGGAGAGTCTACGCCACGGTGCTCAACGCAGGAAACAACACAGACGGATACAAAGATCAAGGTGAGGAGAAGGAGTTCCAGCTCAGACACATCGGTCACGTTTCCACCGTCTGTGTCCCTGGTACCCCGTCCCCCCTTAACGGGGAAGAAGTTTCCTGTGGTGAATGTTGGAACATGAAAGATGCAAACTGAAGAAACACATTGTTTATTTTATGTCCTTTGATTATAATTTCTTTACACAGTAGTAAGCCACGATATTTACATTTTCAGTTTATTAGTTTGTACGTAAATCAGTTTCTTTCTTTCTTTCTTTCTTTCTTTCTTTCTTTCTTTCTTTCTTTCTTTCTTTCTTTCTTTCTTTCTTTCTTTCTTTCTTCTTTCTTTCTTTCTTTCTTTCTTTCTTTCTTTCTTTCTTTCTTTTCTTTCTTTCTTTCTTTTCTTTCTTTCTTTCTTTCTTTCTTTCTTTCTTTCTTTCTTTCTTTCTTTCTTTCTTCTTCTTTCTTTCTGGCTGGCTCAATTCTATCTTTCTTTTTACATTTCAGACCTGTTGAAACGGTAAAATTTAACCACTTTTACCACCAAGAATTTCAGGTGCTATTTTGGATCATTCTTCTAAAATCACGGCTAGCGTTGTCCAACTTTATGGGTTGGTTGGTTTCACTTCTGCTCCCTAAACTGAGGACAGGTCGGGTGTCATCTGCATATAGAATGACTTGTATCAACACCACACTGCAAAAACGCTAAATCTTAACAAGAATATTTGTCTTATTTCTATTTAAAATGTCTAATTTTTAGTAAAAAAAATGTCAACAATTTTCACCTGTTTCAAGTAGATTTTCACTTAAAATGAGTAGTAAAATCTGCCCAGTGGAACAAGATTTTTTTTTTTTTTTTGCTTGTAATGAGAAGATAAATCTTGTCCCACTGGCAGATTTTTCTACTTATTTCAAGTGAAAATTTACTTGAAACAGGTGAAAATTGTCAAAGTTATTTTTCTGGTAATGACTCTTGTTTTAAGTGTAATGAGATTGTTTGACTAAAATGAGGACATTTTAACTAGAAATAAGACACATATTCCTGGTAAGATTTTGAGGTTTTGCAGTGCTGGCTGTGCTGACTGGAAGTAAAACAGCAGAAGTCCTCATAAAGAGCCCTGGGGCACCCCCTGTGGTCCTCCCCTGTATTATAGTGTTGACAGGGGTTTCCATGGTAACCAGTGTTTGTGTGGTTTTATCAGTTCTTGATGAAGGAAAAATGTATGCATATCAACAAAAAGGAACTTTTATAAGAGATCTGGGTTTGAAGTAGCGATGCACCGAAATGAAAATTTGTGACCGAAACCGAAAATAATAATAAACACTTGGCCGAATACCGAACAATACCGAACATGGTTCTTCGCAGTTTTTCATTTATTTTGCCAATTTTTTCACCATTGCATAAATCACAATACATTTGATTTAGGCATGCTTTTCAAAAAAAAAATCTTTTACAAAATTACAAGGTAGAAAAAAATGTATTGAACATAAAAAAACTGAACATTTTTTAATTTCCCAGCATTATGTTGTTTTGGTTCCACCTCCTGGTGAATGTTAGCTAAAATTCATATGTGGTTACTTTTTGGTTGGCCAACGATTTATGTTTGTGGTGCAACAGTTACGGAGCGGCCAGTCTATTTCCTTATATTACAACGCCGTTATTAATTGTTCGGTTTTCCCACTTATTCCACCGAACACCGAAAGTGTTTTTTTTGCCATTTTCGGCCGAACAATTTCGGTTACCGAACAATCGGTGCATCACTAGTTTGAAGAACACTGTCTGACCTCCCCTGGTCCTGGTTCTGGTTCTGGTCCTGCAGGTGTGACGTTCCCCTCAGGTGAGATGCAGCAGCGTCTGGTCCGGTCCTTGTACCAGGAGGCAACGTGTCTCCGGATCAGGTGGAATACATCGAGGCCCACGGCACCGGAACCAAGGTCGGTATCTGCATCGGTATCGGCACGTCCTCACCGCTGGTTCTGGTCCAGCGTGGAGACCCCTGACCCGTCCCCGTCTTCTTGACCCTGTCCCCAGGTGGGGGACCCGCAGGAGGTCAACGGGATCGTTGGCGTCTTCTGTCAGTCCAAGCGAGAGCCGCTGCTCATCGGGTCCACCAAGTCCAACATGGGCCACCCAGAACCGGCCTCGGGCCTGGCGGCGCTGGCAAAGGTGAGTGCAGATGGCTCGTCTTCCGGTCCACCGTCTTGTCTTCCGGTCCTGGACTTATTCAGTCTGCTAACTACCATCGCCTGACTGCTCTGGGGCCTCATTTATAAAGGAGTGCGTAGGATTCATACTCAAAGTGCACGTACACCCAAAAGCCGAAAATGGCGGTGTTTTGGGAGAATCTCACTTAGGGTTCGAGAGTGGTCGGCTGCGCAAAAATGAATCACACACACACACACAAACTCGCTTTTGCTATTATGAATACATTTATTAGCAAGCAGTGCACACAAAAAGACTGCACACACAATTGCTGTTTTGCTAGGATAACCCTGTGTCAAGTTATCCCCCGCAAAAGGCAAATCAACAGACAATTACACCGGGGCTAGGCCTTGTACCTCTTACCTCAACACAGAAGGACTGGAGAGCCGGACAGTCCTGGCAGAGTAGCTGAAAACCCGCTAGGCGTCGTGCACTAGACCATGGATTTTATTATAAAACTGGATGGGATATCAAAAAATGGGCCGCCCATTAGGGATGGGCGGTATGGACTAAAAAATTTATCACGATAATTTCTGGTATTTATCCCGATAACGATAAAAATGACGATAAAAAAATACCAATTCAACTCCACCTTTGTAACTATAAATCTATCTGGCTCTCAGATCGGCCATGTTTGTTACACAAAAACCCTCATCAACAGGAATTTATCCTTTTTCCTTCCTTTCTTTCTTTCTTTCTTTCTTTCTTTCTTTCTTTCTTTCTTTCTTTCTTTCTTTCTTTCTTTCTTTCTTTCTTTCTTTCTTTCTTTCTTTCTTTCTTTCTTTCTTTCTTTCTTTCTTTCTTTCTTTCTTTTCTTTCTTTCTTTCTTTCTTCTCTTCATCCTATCCTTCCTTGTTTTCTCCCTCTGCTCTCTCCTTCTTTCTTCCCATCCTCTTTCCTTCCTTCCTTCTTTTTCTCCTTCCTTCCTTCCTTCCTTCCTTCCTTCCTTCATCCTTTCCTTGTTTCTCCCTTCCTTCCTTCCCTTCTTTCATCCTGCTCTCTCCTTCTTTCTTTCCTTCCTTCCTTCCTTCCTTCCTTCCCTTCCTTCCTTCCTTCCTTCCTTCCTTCTTCCCTTCCTCTTTTCTCCCTTCCTTCCTTCCTTCCTTCCTTCCTTCCTTCCTTCCTTCCTTCCTTCCGTGTAAATCGGCTTTACACAAAAACGTCATCAAAGGGAATTTATCGTTTTTACCGCGAGATGAGAAATTCTTATCGTGAGGAATTTTTTTGACGGTTTATCGTGAACGGTAAAATATCACCCATTCATTTCAATGCATTCTGCTCAGCCAGCGCATACGCCGAAAAAATCTCTGACTTCCGGGTTTACTTCCGTGTTATGCGGCCCATAGAGCATGCGCAGTTGAGTCACCTCCCATCATGCCCCGGGGCAATGACGCGAATATTAATATAATATGTATTAATATAATATATTAATTAATGTATATTATTACATGTATAGTATTACATATATTATTAATGTATTAATATAATATAATTACATAATATATATTAATATAAACATCCGTGGAATGCACGGACACGGCTGTGACGTCAGCCGTGACGTCACGCCCAGAAAGAGACTTTTCTTTGACTTTTCTGGCCATTATAAAACATTTTTGACGGATATAAAGTCCATGACTTAAAAATATAGAATACAAAGATTAGTAATAGCCGGTGATTACAGCTGGAGGTGTCCTGTGAACAGTTTTAGAGGCTTCTCTTTTACTATTGCGGTCTATGGGAAAAAAGCTTTCTGGGCCCCATGGGATTTTTGGTTGCAGTACCGCGGCTGGCCACTGGAAAAAATTGGCGTGCCTTCTGAGCGCCAGACCCGGGGGCTGCACTAGACCCGCAGCTGACTCTGACCCGAACTTCCGGCTGTCCCGTCTTTATAACTTTCCTAGCTGGTGGGGGCGGGAGAAGGCCCCTTCACCCCTACGCGAGCTCCCACTCCAAGTCGCTTCCCACGGGAACCCAGCCCCGTGTGAACAAGCCACACATCACAGCTACATTTGTTAACAAACAGCAGGTGCAGACTGTGTTTTGGGAATTCAGGGCATTTCAGGACACAAAAACATTTTTTTCTCCCTTCAGGCGGGCGCAAAAAAAATCTGGATTTATAAAACCGTGTGCACGCAATGTTCTCTTTATAAATCACAGTCCAGCTGGAAGGTTGCGCAGGTGAATCCACCTCATATCCCGCCCTCTACACGCCCACTCCATACCTTTAAAAGGGCAATGCAAAGTAGTATTTGCATATGAATGAGCCTGCTGAGCATGCGCAGCGGCTTCCTGCAGCCCATTTGGGCGTCAGGATGAATGAGACGTGTGGAGACACCGTGCCACTAAATTTAACGGAGACTGAGATGGAGATGTTGTGGATGAGGTGGAGGACAGGAAAACCACATTATTTGGTGGTCACAGTAAAAGTATAAATAGTATGTAAATAGTTTAAAATAAAGCGAGTGAAAATAAAACGCAGTGAGGCGCAAGGGCGCAATTTCCACTGGGAACAGGGGGGACATGCCCCCCCCCCACTTTTCAAACTCATGTTTTTGTCGGCGTCCCCCCCCCCTTTTTTTTTTTTACAGTTTAAGAACTAACGGTAGGCTCAGCCTGTAATTGCAAATCATCAAGACACTCTGTGCGAAGACGGGACGGAAACCCCGCTCCCCCTCCTCCCCTCAGTGCTGCTCAAGGCTGATTTATGGTTCCGCGTTAAATCGACGCAGAGCCTACGCCGTAGGTTACGCGGCCACGCGCACCGGACAGGGCGGGTCGCCGCGTAATGCGGAACCATTATTTAGGCATAATTAGGCTTAACTAGTGTGTGCGTATGTGACAGACGTGCATGGGACGATTGTGAAATACGGAATAAACTGTTTTTATATAAATTTGAATTCCCAATTACGTAACAATTCCGTATTTCAAGGGACGGGTGGCGAGCCCACTCACCGCGGCTGCAGCTCCAGCAGCAGCAGAGTCCTGACTGACGCTGTGCTTCAAACACAGAGGAACACGATCAGCGCTATTATATTATAAGTCTGATATATGTTGTGATATGTGATGACATTATTAAGAGTATGACATGAATCTGGCTTCATTTCACCACCTCACCGACTGCGTCGCCAGTTCCCCGTGTCTTAAGTAAATTCCTGCGGGAGCATCAGGGTTGGCCTAGAGATACGCACGTTTTTCGGTTAGTTTTTTCTTTTTAAATCCAAACCTTTGCATAGAAGGTGGCGTCCGCATCTCAGTTTCAAGCCCTGTTTTGTGCGCAAGCAAGCTTTATAAATGAGGCCCCTGATCCAGTCGGCCCGTCCTGGTTTGTGTTCTGAACCTCCTGATTGGGTCCAACCTCCGGCCCGTGTCCCCCCAGGTGGTCCTGTCCCTGGAGCGCCGGGTCTGGGCCCCCAACCTGCACTTCCACAGTCCCAACGCCGACATCCCGGCCCTGACGGACGGCCGGGTCCAGGTGGTGGACCGGCCCACCCCGGTCCGGGGCGGCATCGTGGGGATCAACTCCTTCGGGTTCGGAGGCTCCAACGTCCACGTCATCCTGCGGCCGGGCGACGCGGCGACGGCTGCTCACGACGGCAGCTCGCCGAGGACGTTACCCAGAATCCTCAAGGCCTGCGGCCGCACGGAGGCGGCGGTGCGGGCCGTCCTGCAGAAGGGCAGGGAGCACGCGGCGGACGACGGATTCCTGTCCCTGCTGAACGGCGTGGCGGGGGCGCCGCCCGCCGCCATGCCCTACCGGGGCTTCGCCGTGCTGGGCGCGCAGGCCGACGTCACCGAGGTGCTGCAGGTGCAGGCGGCCGCCCGGCCGCTCTGGTACGTCTGCTCAGGTGAGTTCCCGCCGCCGCCGTAAGGTGGAGGAGGAGGAAACCTCTCTGTTTCATCGTTGTCATGGAGATCTGCTGCTGCGTTAGGGATCGTTTCCTGCTTGTAGCACCCTATAATGTAATAATTTCACCCTATAATGTAATAATTTCACCCTATAATGTAATAATTTCACCCTATAATGTAATAATTTCCTGAAAATGTAATAAAATTTGCACTTAACTCAATCAAAAATGTAATAAAATCAAATAATGTAATAACTTCACCAATAATGTAATAAAATATCCTGACGGATATTGTAATAACATTTTTACCGATAATTTAATACCTTATTACATTATTGGGAATTTATTACATTTTCAGGTGTTTTTTTTTTTTTTCCAAAACTGATAATGTAATACTTGACAAATAATGTAATATATATGTTCATTTTCAGTCCAGAGTTTTACATTTTGTGTTTTAAGTATCTAAGAATGTTATATACACTGAATTTGAAACACCAGAATGACTATTGGGTTAAATTGCAGACTTTGAGTACCATGTAATAAATTATCTTACATAATTTGAAAAAAAAAACGAGAAATTTCAAGAAAAGATCCTGAAGAAATATATTTTACATAATTAGAGTGTAAACAAAGTGCATATTTCCTTTAAAATTAACAAAACTGATATTGGATTAGATAACAATAGTAAAAAAAAAACTGTTTTTGTTATTTTGAATGTGCGGCCCGCGAGAAAAGAATTGGTCAAATCCGGCCCGCCAAGCAAAATTTGTTTGACACCCCTGCCTTAGAGCATCTTTTTTTCTCTAGTGTGTGAACTGAGCGTCTCTGCCGTGTCTCTGCAGGAATGGGGACCCAGTGGGCCGGGATGGGCCGCAGCCTCATGCAGCTGCCGGACTTCCGGGAGTCGGTCCAGCGCTCGGACTCGGCCCTGCGGGACACGGGCCTGGTGGTGTCCCGGCTGCTCATGGAGGCCGACGAGAACACGTTTGAGGACACGGTCCACGCCTTCGTGGGCCTCGCCGCCATACAGGTGAGCCCAGCTGTTAGCGGGAGGTTTGTGTGGGACGATACGCTAATATCACGATACGATACGATATTATAGCAGGGTTTTTTAGTTTAAGTTTTTTATTTGAAAGACACAAAATACAAAACAATGCTGTGCTTTTGCCCTATTGTTACAGTTTGTAATGCTTTATAACTGTTTAAGTTTTAAAGAGAAAGCCAGGACAACCATTTTCCACAAACTGAACTAAAAGTAAATGTCAGGTTTGCATTATGATCTTCAGTTTCATACAAGTACAAATATTTAGCCACAAACTGAATAGTTTCTCTCAAGTATGACATTTCGACTTTTTTCTCTCGAAATTGCGACTTTTTTCTCGAAATTGCGACTTTTTTCTCGAAATTGCGACTTTTTTTCCTCGACATTTCGTCTTTTTTCTCGACATTTCGACTTTTTCCTTGAAATTATACTTCAACATTAATCTCAACATTTCGATTTTTTTCTCGAAATTGCAACTTTTTTCTCAACATTTCGACTTTTTTCTCAACATTTCGACTTTTTTCTCGAGATTTCGACTTTTTTCTCGAGATTTCGACTTTTTTCTCGAGATTTCGACTTTTTTCTCGAAATTGCGACTTTTTTCTCGAAATTGCGACTTTTTTCTCGAAATTGCGACTTTTTTCTCGAAATTGCGACTTTTTTCTCGACATTTCGACTTTTTCCTCGAAATTGCTACTTTCTTCTGAACATTTCTACTTTTTTTCTAGACATTTCGACTTTTTTCTCTCGAAATTGCGACTTTTTTCTTGAAATTGCGACTTTTTTCTCGACATTTCGACTTTTTTCTCGGCATTTCGACTTTTTCCTTGAAATTGTACTTCAACATTAATCTCTTTTTCCTTCCCCCTCCGCCCCCAGATCGCCCTGATCGACCTGCTGACCCGGATGGGGCTGCAGCCGGACGGCATCATCGGCCACTCGGTGGGCGAGCTGGCCTGTGGCTACGCCGACGGCTCGCTGAGCCACGCCGAGGCCATCCTGGCCGCCTACTGGAGAGGCCTCTGCATCAAGGAGGCCAGCCTTCCCCCCGGAGGCATGGCCGCCGTCGGTAAGGAGGACTGACGTCCCGCCGTCCACCTGTCCAGACCGGTGTCTCTGGTGTCTCTGGTTTCTGTTCTCCCGGTCTCTCCAGTGTGTTTTTCCTGGTTTCTCTGGTCCTTTGTCCTGGTTTTTCTTGTCTGGTTATCCGGTTTCTCTGGTCTGTATTTCATAATTTCTTTTGTGGGGTTTTCCCGGTTTCTTTGCTCTTTTTCCTGAGTTCTTTGGTCCTTATTTCCTGGTTTCTCTGGTTAATTTTTCATTATTTCGTTGGTCTGTTTTTCCTGGTTTCTCTGGTTAGTTTTTCATAATTTCTTTGGTCCTTATTTTCTAGTTTCTCTGGTTAGTTTTTCCTGGTTTCTTTGGTCTGTTTTTCATTATTTCTTTGGTCTGTTTTTCATGGTTTCTCTGATCAATTTTTATGGTTTCTGTGGTCTGTTTTTGCATAATTTCTCTGGTATGTTTTTCATAATTTCTTTTGTAGGGGTTTCCTGGTTTCTTTGGTCTTTTTCCTGAGTTTTTTGGTCCTTATTTCCTGGTGTCTCTGGTCTCTTTTCATGGCTCCTCTGGACTGTTTTTCTTAATTTCTTTGATCGGTTTTTCATAATTTCTTTGGTCCGTTTTTCCTGGTTTCTTTGGTCTGTTTTTTTTATTTCTCTGGTCTGTTTTCTCATAATTTCTCTGGTCTGTTTTCCTAATTTCTCTGGTTTTAATTTATCCTTGTCTCCCTGGTCTGTTTTTCATGGCTTCTCTGATCAATTTTTATGGTTTCTCTAGTCCATCTTCCTAGTTTCTCTGGTCTGTTTTTCTGTTTTTCTCTGGTCTGTTTTTCACAATTTCTCTGGTTATGATTCTCCAGGTTTCTCTGGTTTGTTTTTCCTGGTTTCCCAGTTTTTACTCTCCTGGTTTCCTCATTTTCCTGCGTTAATCTCTGTTCTCCTGTGTTGTCCAGGTCTCACCTGGCAGGAGTGCATCGCCCAGTGTCCTAAGGGAGTGGTTCCAGCTTGTCACAACGCTGAGGACACGGTGACCGTCTCCGGGCCCCGGGTCAGAACTCACTCCCTGCTCATACGTCTCATACGTCAGCTGTTCCCGTACCGTTCCCTGACTGTTCCTGTTCCTCCAGGACGCCGTCAGCAGCTTCGTGGCTACGCTGAAGGAGCAGGGCGTGTTTGCCAAAGAGGTCCGCAGCGCCGGCGTGGCCTTCCACTCCCACTACATGTCGTCCATCGCTCCGGTGCTGCTGGCGGCTCTGAAGAAGGTAGGTGGTGCCGCCGCCGTCGTCCAGCGACGCCAGCGTTCCCCCGGCTCCGTTTACTCCAACTTCATACCATGTGACGTTCACAGGGATTAAAGTTCTCCGTCTCTAGACGGATTTCCGTCAGTTGGAAAATAAGGAAAAAAAAGAAAGAACAAAAAAACATTTGCACGTGCGTTTTCTTGTGGTGCAGTTTAAGGCTGATTTATGGTTCCGCGTTACACCAACGCAGAGCCTACGCCGTAGTTTTATATTCTAATGTCACACTTAAAAGTAACTCCACTTCTCTGTCACTCCAAACCAAAGACTCTCGTTCCGTCTTGGAAGTAAAGCCTGAATTATGGTCCCGCATTAAATCAACGCAGAGCCTACGCCGTAGGCTCTGCGTTGGTGTAACGCGGAACCATAAATCAGCCGTTAGACTATCCAATGAAATCATGTTGGACATTAATCTGACGCTGTTGTAAACCACGACGGGTACCAGTAGTCACGTCATTTAATTCACACATGCGTGTGGGGTTAAACTATCAAACAATGAACACGGCGTCGAAGAGCAGCGGTAGCGTTAACAAAGCGCTGGTTTTTAAAACTCGAACTAAATTTAAGTTTTCTTTTGAAAAAATGCTGAAAGATGGGTCACTAAGGCCCCGTTTACACGGACCAAAAACGGTGGTGTTTTCATGCGTTTTGGCCGTTCGTTTACATGAAAACGGAGCTCAAAGTCTCCAAAAACCATCATTTCTGAAATCTCCAGCCGAAGTGGAGATTTTCAAAAACTCAGTTTTCACGTTGCGTCTAAACAGAGGAAAACAGAGATTTAGGCTTCAGAACGTCACATTATGAGACAGAAACGTCACCAGCGTCATGTGTGCGACCTGTGTTTACAATTAGTTTGTAACCGTCAATATTTTCTTGTATTTTACCTGTTTTATATTCTAAAGTCACACTTAAAAGTAACTCCACTTCTCTGTCACTCCAAACGAAACACTCTCGTTCCGTCTTGGAAGTAAAGCCTGAATTATGTTCCCGCGTTAAATCGACGCAGAGCCTACGGCGTAGGGTACGCGGCGATGCGCGCCGTAGGGTGTGCGTCGCCGCGTACCCTACGCTGTAGGCTCTGCGTTGGTGTAACGCGGAACCATAAATCAGCCTTAACTGGAAGTTACACGTGTCATTTGTTGATGTTTTTTCCAGGATTCTGATTGGCTGGCATGACGTTAACAGCGTATTTATGCGGATTCGTGTAAACGAAGAGATTTTGAAAACGATCTCGTGTAAACGATGGAATTTTACAAAACGTAGAGGGGGAAATATCCGTTTTTGTAAATACCCGGCTATGTGGAAACGGGGCCTAAGAGCCGGGGACACTGCCCTCATGAACAAAACAAACATCAAAATCGGATCGGATCGAATCAAATGTGATAAAAAACAGAAGGACTAATACAGCATTTAACTTTTTTACTTGAAACCTTTGGGAAACGACCGCACGGCAGAAAAGGGGCCGTTCTTAAAGTTGGTGCAGCGCATAGATGACAGGGGAATATGAACTGCCCTGAACAGAATTCTTCAGTCAAAAATATTTTTTTTGCTTTAATCCCTGCGTTCAGGTGATCGTGGAGCCCCGGCGGCGGTCGGCCCGCTGGGTCAGCACCAGCATCCCCCAGTCGGACTGGAAATCTCCCCTGGCGCTGTTCAGCTCGGCCGACTACCACGTCAACAACCTGCTGAGCCCGGTTCTGTTCCAGGAGGGACTCCGCCTGATTCCTGACGACGCCGTGGTGGTGGAGATCGCACCGCACGCTCTGCTGCAGGTACGGGGCAAGTACTGGTACTACAAGTACTGGTACTACAGGTACTGGTACTACAAGTACTGGTACTACAACTACGGGTACTACAAGTACCGGTACTACTGGTACTACAACTGCAAGTATTAGTTTCTAGTAAAAGTATAATGAGTACTACAACAACTGTAATGACTTCCACCGCCTTGCTAACAAAACTACAACTACGTGTACTGCTGCTACTATCACCAGTACTTATAATACCACCAATTCAATTTTATTTTATTTATATAGCGTCTAAAACAACAAAAGTTGTCTCTAGGCGCTTTCCAGAGACCCAGAACATGAACATAAACCCCCGAGCAGTTATTACATAAACAATGGCAGGTAAAAAACTCCCCTAGTGGGAGAAAATAGTAATTCCATAGTAATGGTGCCTGATAGCAGAACGCCCGCCCTCCAAATCTACATTTAGATACTCTAGGAACTACGTGTAAACCTGCACTCCGGGAACGGAGAGCTCTGCCAGGAACATAAGGCACTATCAGGTCTTGTAAATAATGCAGAGCTAAGCCGTTTTGGGCTTTATATGCAAGTAATACAATTTTAAATTGGATTCTGAACCAGTACTGCTACTACCACTAGTACTGCTAATACCACCAGTACTTTTGATACCACCAGTACTGCTACTATCACCAGTACTCCTAATACAACCAGTACTTTTAATACCACCAGTACTGCTACTAGAACTATAATGACTTCTACTGCTGCTACTACTGTCTTGTTCAGATGGTTTGAGCTCCTACTTGGTTAAAATCTCCGGTTTCCCAGGTTTACGGGCGTCTTATCTGAGCGACTACTGTGCGACTCCTATCTGGAGAACATGAACTCTTCCTGATCATAAAGAGAGTGTTAATGTGCCGTTATCTGGAGATCTGAGTAAACACACGGTCGACTGTGTCAAGGTTTACATGTGAGATTAGATTAGATCTTTATTATCATTGTTGTATAGCAACGAAATTAAAAGTGCCATGTTGGGTCATAAATGTTCTGTGACCAATACTAAAGACAAAGTAGTAGATCGTCATCATAGATCCATGGATCCAGACCAAGCGTCAAGACTTTTGTAAGCCTTCAAGCTTTGCTTCGTGAATTTCCCCGGTGTAGAAATTAAGTAAATATAAATATCAGGAAACTTGATTTGTGGCCAAATAGTAATGTCCATGGACCACTGGTTCTTGGTAACTGTACCAAATATTAATGTCCATGGACCACTGGTTCTTGGTAACTGTACCAAATATTAATGTCCATGGACCACTGGTTCTTGGTGACTGTACCAAATATTAATGTCCATGGACCACTGGTTCTTGGGGTAACTGTACCAAATATTAATGTCCATGGACCACTGGTTCTTGGTAACTGTACCAAATATTAATGTCCATGGACCACTGGTTCTTGGTAACTGTACCAAATATTAATGTCCATGGACCACTGGTTCTTGGTAACTGTACCAAATATCAATGTCCATGGACCACTGGTTCTTGGTAACTGTACCAAATATTAATGTCCATGGACCACTGGTTCTTGGTAACTGTACCAAATATTAATGTCCATGGACCACTGGTTCTTGGTAACTGTACCAAATATTAATGTCCATGGACCACTGGTTCTTGGTAACTGTACCAAATATTAATGTCCATGAACCACTGGTTCTTGGTAACTGTACCAAATATTAATGTCCATGGACCACTGGTTCTTGGTAACTGTACCAAATATTAATGTCCATGGACCACTGGTTCTTGGGGTAACTGTACCAAATATTAATGTCCATGAACCACTGGTTCTTGGTAACTGTACCAAATATTAATGTCCATGGACCACTGGTTCTTGGGGTAACTGTACCAAATATTAATGTCCATGGACCACTGGTTCTTGGTAACTGTACCAAATATTAATGTCCATGGACCACTGGTTCTTGGGGAAACTGTACCAAATATTAATGTCCATGGACCACTGGTTCTTGGGGTAACTGTACCAAATATTAATGTCATGGACCACTGGTTCTTGGTAACTGTACCAAATATTAATGTCCATGGACCACTGGTTCTTGGTAACTGTACCAAATATTAATGTCCATGGACCACTGGTTCTTGGTAACTGTACCAAATAATAATGTCCATGGACCACTGGTTCTTGGTAACTGTACCAAATATTAATGTCCATGGACCACTGGTTCTTGGTAACTGTACCAAATATTAATGTCCATGAAGCACTGGTTCTTGGTAACTGTACCAAATAATAATGTCCATGGACCACTGGTTCTTGGTAACTGTACCAAATATTAATGTCCATGGACCACTGGTTCTTGGTAACTGTACCAAATATTAATGTCCATGGACCACTGGTTCTTGGTACCTGTACGGGTCACAACTGACTTTAATTTAAGCTGATAATCGACTGTTATCCCGTCTTTTCCACTAGTTGCAGCTGTTTTTGCTGATGTTTTGCCACTCTGTGCGAGTAAGGGGGCTGGTCCGGTGGGGAAGTGACGTCGATGCATTCCCTCTATAGACTGGACAGCTCGGGGGAACATTGTGGGGTAGCTGCTCAGTTTGCTTCCTCGTTTAAACCCTGGTGTGTTTCTCCCACCTCGTGGAAACAGGCCATCCTGAAGCGGAGTCTGAAGCACACCTGCTCCATCCTCCCGCTGATGAAGAGAGGACACCCCAACAACCTGGACTTCTTCCTGTCAAACATCGGGAATCTCCACGCCAACGGGTCGGTACATGTGCTGAGTGCTGGTTAGGGATGGGCGGTATGGACAAAAAAATGTATCACGATCATTTCTGGCATTTATCCCGATAACGATAAAAATGACGATAAATAAAATATCAATTCAACTCCACCTTTGTAACTATAAATCTATCACCACATTCAGTCTTTGGAGCCAAAACACTGCTCTAAAAGATACTAAACTACACCAATTACATTGAATTGATAAAAAACAATGAAATGAGTTACACCTGTACCTGTTTCGAAATTTCTTTCTTTCTTTCTTTCTTTCTTTCTTTCGAACTTTCTTTCTTTCTTTCTTTCTTTCTTTTTTTCTTTCTTTCGAACTTTCTTTCGAACTTTCTTTCTTTCTTTTTTTCTTTCTTTCGAACTTTCTTTCGAACTTTCTTTCTTTCTTTTTTTCTTTCTTTCGAACTTTCTTTCTTTCTTTCGAACTTTCTTTCTTTCTTTCTTTCGAACTTTCTTTCGAACTTTCTTTCGAACTTTCTTTCTTTCTTTCTTTCTTTCTTTTTTTCTTTCTTTCGAACTTTCTTTCTTTCTTTTTTTCTTTCTTTCGAACTTTCATTCGAACTTTCTTTCTTTCGAACTTTCTTTCTTTCTTTCTTTCTTTTTTTCTTTCTTTCGAACTTTCTTTCGAACTTTCTTTTTTTCTTTCTTTCTTTCTTTCGAACTTTCTTTCTTTCTTTCGAACTTTCTTTCTTTCTTTCGAACTTTCTTTTTTTCTTTCTTTCTTTCTTTCTTTCGAACTTTCTTTCTTTCTTTCTTTCGAACTTTCTTTCTTTCTTTCGAACTTTCTTTCGAACTTTCTTTCGAACTTTCTTTCGAACTTTCTTTCTTTCTTTCTTTTTTTCTTTCTTTCGAACTTTCTTTCTTTCGAACTTTCTTTCTTTCTTTCGAACTTTCTTTCTTTCGAACTTTCTTTCTTTCTTTCTTTCTTTCGAACTTTCTTTCGAACTTTCTTTCGAACTTTCTTTCGAACTTTCTTTCGAACTTTCTTTCTTTCTTTTTTTCTTTCTTTTTTTCTTTCTTTTTTTCTTTCTTTCGAACTTTCTTTCTTTCTTTTTTTCTTTCTTTCGAACTTTCTTTCTTTCGAACTTTCTTTCTTTCGAACTTTCTTTCGAACTTTCTTTTTTTCTTTCTTTCGAACTTTCTTTTTTTCTTTCTTTCGAACTTTCTTTCGAACTTTCTTTCTTTCGAACTTTCTTTCTTTCTTTTTTCTTTCTTTCTTTCTTTCTTTCTTTCGAACTTTCTTTCTTTCTTTCTTTTTTTCTTTCTTTCGAACTTTCTTTCGAACTTTCTTTTTCTTTTTTTCTTTCTTTCGAACTTTCTTTCGAACTTTCTTTCTTTCTTTCGAACTTTCTTTCTTTCGAACTTTCTTTCTTTCTTTCGAACTTTCTTTCTTTCTTTCGATCTTTCTTTCTTTCTTTCGAACTTTCTTTCTTTCTTTCGAACTTTCTTTCTTTCAAACTTTCTTTCGATCTTTCTTTCTTTCGAACTTTCTTTCTTTCTTTCGAACTTTCTTTCTTTCGAACTTTGGATTTAACGCAGAATCATAAATCAGTTTTACACAAAAACATCATCAACGGGAATTTATCATTTTTACCGTGAGATACAAATTCTTACTGTGGGGAATTTTTTTGACGGTTTTTGGTGAACAGTAAAATATCACCCATTCCTAGTGCTTGTCTCGGTGCTGGGTGTGTAGTCTGGTGACGAGTCCTCTAAACTTCCCTCCTCCTGCAGCATCAACGTGGACTGTGACACCCTCCACCCGGCCGTGATCTACCCGGTCCCGGTGGGGACTCCCCTGATCTCCCCGCTGGTGCAGTGGGATCATTCCCAGACCTGGGACGTCCCCAAGGCCGAAGACTTCCCCTGCGGCTCCGGGGGATCCTCGTCTGCTACCGTCTACAACATCGGTACCAGATCTCTCAGAGGAACAAGTCCAGCCTGGCTTGTTCTGGAGTTTCACCGTCTGTCTGTCCGCCCACAGAGATGAACCCAGACTCCCCAGACCAGTACCTGACCGGACACTGCATCGATGGGCGGGTTCTGTACCCGGCCACCGGGTACCTGGTGCTGGCCTGGCGCACCCTGGTGAGGAGCTCCGGCGTCGTGTTGGACAAGACTCCTGTCAACTTTGAGGACGTGACGATCCACAGGGCCACCATCCTGCCCAAGACCGGTGAGGAGAGGGGAGGACGGCCCTGAGAGCTTTTAAAAAGGCGAAATGTTGATAAAAAAGTCGTAATGTTGAGAAAAAAGTCGAAATGTTGAGAAAAAAGGCGAAATGTTGATAAAAAAGTCGTAATGTTGATAAAAAAGTCGTAATGTTGAGAAAAAAGTCGAAATGTTAAGAAAAAAGTCGTAATGTTGAGGAAAAAGTTGAAATGTCGAGAAAAAAGTCAAAATGTTGAGAAAAAAAGGCGAAATATTTAGAAAAAAGTTGAAATGTTGAGAAAAAAGTCGAAATATTTAGAAAAAAGTCGAAATGTTGAGAAAAAAGTCGAAATGTTGAGAAAAAGGTTGAAATCTCGAGAAAAAAGTCGAAATGTTGAGAATAAAAGTCGAAATGTTTAGAAAAAAGTCGAAATGTTGAGAAAAAAGTTGAAATGTTGAGAAAAAAGTCGAAATGTTGAGAAAAAAGTCGAAATGTTGAGAAAAAAGTCGGAATGTTTAGAAAAAAGTCGAAATGTTGAGAAAAGTCATTGTTGAGAAAAAAGTTGAAATGTCGAGATTAATGTTGAAGTACAATTTTGAGAAAAAGGTCGAAATGACGAGAAAAAAGTCATTGTTGAGGAAAAAAGCCGAAATGTCGAGAAAAAGTCATAATGTCAAGGAAAAGGTCAAAATATTGAGAAAATAGTCGTAATGTTGAGAAAAAAGTCATTGTCGAGAAAAAAGTCGAAATGTTGAGATTAAAAGGAAAAGAAAAAGAAGAAAACGAAAAGAAAAAAGAAGAAAGAAAAGAGAAAAAAAGAGAAGAAAAAAAGGTAAAACCTTTTATAAAAAGCTCCAGGAGCCACTAGGGCGGCGCTAAGAGGAAGAGTAGAGGAGGAGAGTGGAGGACGGCCCTGAGAGGTTTTCTGATGAGCCGCTATAGCGCTCCAGGTTAGGTTTAGAGACGCTCATGACGCTATGGTGTAAGTTTAAAAACTATACGGCGCTATAGCGCTCAAGATTAAGTTCTAAAGGTGCTATAGCGCCCCGGTTCAAGTTTAAAGACACTCCTTGAGAGTTCTTCTGATGAGCTGCTTCCCTTCCTTCAGGGGTCATCTAGTCCAGAGGTCGGCAACCCAAAATGTTTTAGAGCCATATTGGACCAAAAACACAAAAAACTAATATGTCTGGAGCCGCAAAAAATGAAAAGTCTTTTATAATCTTTACAATGAAGGGAAATGGCGAAAGGCGAAATGTTGAGAAAAAAGTCGAAATGTTGAGAAAAAAAGTCGTAATGTCAAGGAAAAGGTCAAAATGTTGAGAAAAAGGTTGAAATGTCGAGAAAAAAGTCAATGTCGAGAAAAAAGTGGAAATGTTGAGGAAAAAAGTGGAAATGTTGAGAAAAAAAGTGGAAATGTTGAGAAAAAAAGTGGAAATGTTGAGAAAAAAAGTGGAAATGTTGAGAAAAAAGTCGAAATGTCAAGGAAATAGTCAAAATTTTGAGAAAAAAGTCTGAATTTCGAGAAAAAGGTCGAAATGTTGAGAAAAAAGTCGAAATTTCGAGGAAAAAGGTCGAAAAATGTAGAGGAAAAAGTCGAAATGTCGAGATTAACGTTGAAGTACAATTTTGAGAAAAAGGTCGAAATGACGAGAAAAAAGTTGAAATGTCGAGAAAAAAGTCACTGTTGAGAAAGTCATTGTTGAGAAAAAAGTCCAAATTTCGAGAAAAAAGTCGAAATGTCAAGAAAAAAGTCAAAATTTCGAGATTAAAAGGAAAAGAAAAAGAAGAAAACGAAAAGAAAAAAGAAAAAAAAGAGAAAAAAAGAGAAGAAAAAAAGGTCAAACATTTTATAAAAAGCTCCAGGAGCCACTAGGGCGGCGCTAAGAGGAGGAGTAGAGGAGGAGAGTGGAGGACGGCCCTGAGAGGTTTTCTGATGAGCCGCTATAAGGCTCCGGGTTAGGTTTAGAGACGCTCATGACGTTATTGTCGAGGAAAAAGTCGAAATGTCGAGAAAAAAGTCGAAATGTCGAGAAAAAGGTCAAAATGTCGAGGAAAAAGTCCAAATTTCGAGATTAATGTTGAAGTACAAGTTCGAGAAAAAAGTCGAAAAGTCGAGATTAAAAAGGAAAGGAAAAAGGAAAAAAAAGAAAAAAATGAAAAAAAAAGGTCAAACATTTTTTAAAAAGCTCCAGGAGCCACTAGGGCGGTGCTAGAGAGCTGCATGCGTCTCTAGAGCCGCGGGTTGCCGACCCCTGATCTAGTCGACCCCTGATCCGCCTCTTCGTGTTCCCCCCCAGGTTCGGTCCAGTTGGAGGTCCGGCTCATGCCCGCCACCAACAGGTTTGAGGTTTCCGAGAACGGGAACCTGACCGTCAGTGGTGAGTGATTTATCTTAATCCTTGAAAGTTTCCTACAACAAGTTTCTCCTGACTCTTGTCCGTGTTGGGTTCCCTCCCCAGGGAAGGTGAGCATCCTGGAGGACACGGCCCTCGAGTCCTTCCAGAAGCAGATACACCTCCAAGTTCCCAGCGACGACGAAGACGCCAAGATGAAACTCAAAGCTCACGACGTGTACAAAGAGCTGCGCCTGCGCGGCTACGACTACGGGAAGACCTTCCAAGGCATCCTGGAGTCCAACGGCGCAGGTACCGGGGACGCCGACCAAGGCTGGCGCAGTATTCCTCTTCTTCTTCTTCTGTTTTTGTCTAACGGGTTTACTCAACAGGAGACGACGGGAAGTTGCAGTGGACGGGGAACTGGGTGACATTCTTGGACACCATGCTGCAAATGATCGTGGTGGGACTTCCGGGGCGGAGTCTGCGTTTGCCGACGAGAATCCGCTCCGTCTGCATCGACCCTGTCGTCCACCTGGAGAAAGTGTCCGAGTACGCCGACGGAAAACAAGGTGTGTGGAAAAGCAAGGAAACGAGTCACACAGACCCCGACCTGGTCCCGATCCGTCACCGGGGATCTGACTATGGTGGCCTGTAGGTGGCGCTCGGTTAAAGTTCAAAGACGCTTCGGCGCTCCAGTTTAAGTTTAAAGCTGCTCAGGTTGAAGTAGGGCTGAACGATTAATTGCATTTGCGATAATATCGCAATGTGATAAAACGAGATTTTCTAACCGCAAAGGCTGCGATTTGACCAGTCACGTGATCTGGTCACGTTGCCGGCAGGGAAAAAAAGTCAACAGTGCCGCGTGTAACCTACTGTATCTACCATGGTCTCAGTGTTAGGGCTCGGCCAGGCAGGGCTTTATAAATATATGGGCTTTATAAATGTATTAAATATATGAGCGCGGAGTCGGCGAGGAGCTGCACGCCGCGCCGAGCACGAGCCGGGCGGATAGTCGCGCTGTGAAGCCTGATTTCTGGTACCGCGTTAAATCGACGCAGAGCTTTCGCCGTAGGTCACGCGGCGACGCATTATTACACTTTCTGAACATTATACGATAAAGAGGAAAAATAAAACAATTCTATCGCTTTATTTGATATTCATTCAGTCATTGGCCTTTATTTAACCAGGAAGGTCATTAATAAAACATTCTTATTTACAATAACGGCCTGGCAAGAGACAAGGACCACTTGGGGGGAAAGGAAGTTGTTTAGGGAGTAAAACAGTAAAATTGTTGCTTTGCAAAAGGTAGAAAACCATTAAGGAACTTTTTCTGATAGGGTAGCAAAACTCGACAGTAGACGCTATCGGTTTATGCCGTGGTAGCATTTTTCGACGAAGCAGCAGAAATCGACAGAACAGCGGCTCGGTCTGCGCTTTGCGCCCAGAGCGGACGCTTCCCCACCGAGCTCCGCGGCGCGAGACGGCACCTGCCACGGTGTTTGCGCCCCAATTGAACATTTGGACCAGACGATTTTTTTTTTTTCCAGATCTGGGCACTTGCGCCGTCTCTGCGCCGAGTCTGCGCCCAACCCGGCGGCGTGCGCCCGGTTGCGCGCCGCCGACCCTGCGCTCTTGCGCGGAGGCAGCAAATACACAATAAATGGGAAAGCCAGCGGCGGCTACCGCTGTGCGCCCTCTGTGTGAAAACCGCTTTAGCCAATCAGTGATTGTTGACATGGGGGCTCGCCTGCTCGGCCATCTCCGTGGGCGCTCGGCCATCTCCGTGGGCGCTCGGGCCCCGAAGCGCCCACGGTTCTGGCGCCTATGGATCCGGGGCTTTTGGAAAAACATTCGGGGCTTGAGCCCAAGTAGCCACCCCCTAGATCCGCCTCTGGTTCAAATGTAAAGACGCTACGGCGCTATAGTGCTATGGTTCAAGTTTAAAGACGCTACGGCGCTATAGTGCTATGGTTCAAGTTTAAAGACGCTACGGCGCTATAGCGCTCCAGTTCAATTTTAAAGACTCTATGGCGCTATAGCAGCCCGGTTCAAGTTTAAAGACGCTACGACGCTATAGCGCTCAAGATTAAGTTTTAAAGACGCTATAGCGCCTCGGTTTGAATTTAAAGACACTCCGGTTCAGGTTTAAAGACTGACACTTGTTTGTGTATGTGCAGAACCGTCGGTGCTGGAGTGCTAACATGCTAACGTGTCCTCCCTCCTCCACAGCCGTCCAGGTCCACGTGAGCCGTGTCCTGGACAACATCCGGGCCGGGGGGGTCCAGATCTGCGGGCTGCACGCCACCGTGGCCCCGCGGCGGCAGCAGCAGCAGAGCCCCCCCACGCTGGAGCAGTTTGTGTTTGTTCCACACGAGGAGACGCAGAGACTCGCTGGAGACCAGAGGCTGCTGGACACGCTGGAGGAGTGCAAAGGTAGGGGGGGGGTGGAGGGATGGAGGGATGAGTGTAAAGGTACGGTGGGATGGAGGAGTGTAAAGGTACGGAGGGATGGAGGGATGTAAAGGTACGGAGGGGATGGAGGAGTGTAAAGGTAGGGGGGGATGGAGGGAGGAGTGGAGGGAGGGATGGAGGGGATGGAGGATGGATGGAGGGATGATGGAGGGATGGATGGAGGGATGATGGATGGATGGATGAATGATTGATGAAGGATGGAAGAGGGTGGATGGATGGTGGAAGAATGAATAAAAGATGGATGGATGATGGAGGGATGAATAAAAGATGGATGGATGATTGATAGAAGATTGATGGATAATGGAGGGATGGATGGATGGATGAATGATGGAGGGATGATGGATAGATGGAAGACGATGGATGGATGGATGATGGAAGGATGTATAAAAGATGGATGTATGGAGGGATGATTGATAGTAGATTGATGGAGGGATGATTGATAGTACATTGATGGAGGGATGATGGAGGGATGATTGATAGATTGATGGAGGGATGATTGATAGTAGATTGATGGAGGGATGATGGAGGGATGATTGATAGATTGATGGAGGGATGATTGATGATGGATGGATGATGGAGGGATGATTGATAGTAGATTGATGGAGGGATGAACCTGCTGCTCTGTAGAAACGTGTCTCCACCCCAGTGCATGCTGGGAGCTGTGAGAGCTGCTGGCAGAGACACACAGAGACTTTATTCTGGTCCAAACGGGCTTATGTAAGTCTGGACCAGCTCCCTGTTGGGAGTGAGGGAGCAGACCCCCCCAGACCCCCTAGAACCCCCACTACCCCCTCAACCCCCCGGGCCTCGGCTCACTTCACTGGAGGAGGTTTGATTCCCTGTAACACTGGATTCACACTGAAAGCTGCTGCACCGTCAATGCCATGGATGTATTATTTAACTGGATACCAGACAGGAAAATGGCCGCCGCTCATTTCAATGGGACTATTTTAGCCGATGCACCGGTGTTGCACATTAAAAATTACATGTAGCGACGTTGAACACTAACCTTTTCACTTATTTTCTCGTTTGTTGTTCTTCTTATTCCTCGTTCTTCTTATTTCTTCCTTTTCACTTACGTCCTCTTCGTCTTCTTCTCCTCTCACGTAAAAAACACCGGTGCATCGGCAAAAATAGTCCACCGGTAATTCACTTCCGTTGTGGCTTTTTTATTTGCGTTGTTTTTTTATTTGCAGCGGCGTTTGTTTTTATTTGCAGCGTTTCTTTTATTTGCAGCGTTTCTTTTATTTGCAGGGTTTCTTTTATTTGCAGCGTTTCTTTTATTTGCAGCAGCGTTTGTTTTTATTTGCAGCGTTTCTTTTATTTGCAGCGTTTCTTTTATTTGCAGCGGCGTTTGTTTTTATTTGCAGCAGCGTTTGTTTTTATTTGCAGCGTTTCTTTTATTTGCAGTGTTTTATTTGCAGCGGCGTTTGTTTTTATTTGCAGCGTTTCTTTTATTTGCAGCGTTTCTTTTATTTGCAGCAGCGTTTGTTTTTATTTGCAGCGTTTCTTTTATTTGCAGCGTTTCTTTTATTTGCAGCGGCGTTTGTTTTTATTTGCAGCATTTGTTTTTATTTGCAGCGTTTCTTTTATTTGCAGTGTTTTATTTGCAGCGGCGTTTGTTTTTATTTGCAGCGTTTCTTTTATTTGCAGCGGCGTTTGTTTTTATTTGCAGCGTTTCTTTTTATTTGCAGCGTTTGTTTTATTTGCAGCGGCGTTTGTTTTTATTTGTAGCGTTTCTTTTATTTGCAGCAGCGTCTGTTTTTATTTGCAGCGTTTCTTTTATTTGCAGCGGCGTTTGTTTTTATTTGTAGCGTTTCTTTTATTTGCAGCGGCGTTTGTTTTTATTTGTGGCGTTTCTTTTATTTGCAGCGTTGTTTGTTTTTATTTGCAGCATTTCTTTTATTTGCAGCGTTTCTTTTATTTGCAGCAGCGTTTGTTTTTATTTGCAGCGTTTCTTTTATTTGCAGCGTTTCTTTTATTTGCAGTGGCGTTTGTTTTTATTTGCAGCGTTTCTTTTATTTGCAACGGCGTTTGTTTTTATTTGCAGCGGCATTTGTTTTTATTTGCAGCATTTCTTTTATTTGCAGCGGCATTTGTTTTTATTTGCAGCGTTTCTTTTATTTGCAGCGTTTCTTTTATTTGCAGCAGCGTTTGTTTTTATTTGCAGCGTTTCTTTTATTTGCAGCGTTTCTTTTATTTGCAGTGGCGTTTGTTTTTATTTGCAGCGTTTCTTTTATTTGCAACGGCGTTTGTTTTTATTTGCAGCGGCATTTGTTTTTATTTGCAGCATTTCTTTTATTTGCAGCGGCATTTGTTTTTATTTGCAGCGGCATTTGTTTTTATTTGCAGCGTTTCTTTTATTTGCAACGGCGTTTGTTTTTATTTGCAGCGGCATTTGTTTTTATTTGCAGCATTTCTTTTATTTGCAGCGGCATTTGTTTTTATTTGCAGCGGCATTTGTTTTTATTTGCAGCGTTTCTTTTATTTGCAGCGGCGTTTGTTTTTATTTGCAGCGTTTCTTTTATTTGCAGCGTTTCTTTTATTTGCAGCGGCATTTGTTTTTATTTGCAGCGTTTCTTTTATTTGCAGCATTTCTTTTATTTGCAGCGTCGTTTGTTTTTATTTGCAGCTTTTCTTTTATTTGTAGCAGCGTTTGTTTTTATTTGCAGCGTTTGTTTTTATTTGCAACTAATTTAAGGAAGGAAGGAAGGAAGGAAGGAAGGAAGGAAGGAAGGAAGGAAGGAAGGAAGGAAGGAAGGAAGGAAGGAAGGAAGGAAGGAAGGAAGGAAGGAAGGAAGGAAGGAAGGAAGGAAGGAAGGAAGGAAGGAAGGAAGGAAGGAAGGAAGGAAGGAAGGAAGGAAGGAAGGAAGGATAAATGCCCGTTGATGACGTTTTTGTGTAACAAACATGGCGGATCTGAGAGCGAGATAGATTTATAGTTACAAACGTGGAGTTGAATTGGTATTTTTTTATCGTCATTTTTATCGTTATCGGGATAAATATCAGAAATGATCGTGATACATTTTTTAGTCCATACCGCCCATCCCTAGTTTGAAACCAGTACTTTTATACTTTTACTTGAGTAAAAAACTTGAGTTGATTCTTCAACTTCTACAGGAGTATTTTAAACTTTAGTATCTATACTTCTACCTTTTGACACCTCTGCTTCCTCCCCCAGGTCTGATCCGCCGGCTGCAGCAGAAGTTGGCTCCTCACGGGGTCCAGCTGTCGGTCCCAGGTCTCCAGGACCAGCGGATCACCGGTCCTGGCCCCGAGGCCACCGGGCCGGGCCTGCCGCGGCTGCTGGGCCTGCTCTGCGGGCTGGAGCTGAACGGGAACCTGCAGTCGGAGCTGCAGCAGGCGGTGCAGACGGAGGAGGCGTGTCTGCGGCAGGACGGCCTGCTGCAGGCGCTGCTGCACGACGGCGCGCTGCGCCACTGCCTGGACACGGTTCTGGAGAACTGCAGCCCCGGCCGCGTCAGCGTGCTGGAGGTGAGACCCCCAGAGTCTGGTTTAGGGGTAGGGCTGGGCGATATGGACCAAAAGTCATATCTCGATATTTTCTAGCTGAATGGCGATACTCGATATATATCGATATTTTTTCTGTGCCATAATTGGGGTTTCCCCCAAAGCATTATAGCATAGCATCTCTGTTAGCATCTCTGTTAGCTTCATTTTTTTCTGAGGCAAACCCTTAAAAAAACAGTCAGTTTTAATACAAAGCCTCGTGCCAAATGTCACACAGGTTCCTTTATTAACAGAGGTCTGCACTAGGAATGGGTGATATTTTACCGTTCACGATAAACCATCAAAAAAATTCCCCACGGTAGGAATTTGTCATCTCGCGGTAAAAACGATAAATTCCAGTTGATGAAGTTTTTGTGTAAAGCTGATTTATGGTTCTGTGTTAAATCCACGCACAACGTACGTGAAAGATAGAAATGAGCCAAAAAAATAGAAATGAGCTAGAAAGAAAGAAAGAAAGAGAAAAAGAAAGAAAGAAAAATTCCGGTTGATGAGTTTTTTGTGTAACAAACATGGCGGATGTAATAGATTTATAGTTACAAAGGTGGAGTTGAATTGGTATTTTTTTTATCGTTATCGGGATAAATGCCAGAAATTATCGTGATAAATTATTTAGTCCATACCGCCCATCCCTAGTCTGCACAATATCAAAATGTATAAAACAAAGGAAATAAAAATAAACTGCCTGCATATATAGAATAAAAATGCTTCTTGAATAAAATAAAACAAATATCCCTTTCCTGCATAACAATTAAATTAAAATACACTGTACAATTAATACAATGTAGACAGTAACAGGCAGACTTTTCCACTGAGGTTGACAGTTGTGCAAATAACAAAACATTTGTGCAAATCTCAAATAAAACATTCAATCAATTTGTCACAAAATAAGCTATATCAAAATCATAAAATTTAAATTTTTTTTTAAAATCGATATAAACGACATTGTCTCGTACCATATCACGTTTGAAAATATATCCCAGCCCTATTTACGGGCCCGGTGGTCCTGTAGGGTCTTCCTGGTCTCTCTGACATGCGGCTCCCTAGCGCCCTAGTGGCTCCTGGAGCTTCTTAAAAAATGTTTGAAAATGGAAACCGATGGGGGAGGGAAATACATTTTTAGTTTTAACATGGTTTCTGTAGGAGGAGAAACATTCTGAACGTTTTTACAATGCTGTAAAAATGTGTAGAATAAATATTACATTTCAACATTAGAAGAGTGGCAGCCCTCTTCTAATAAAGGCTTTTTTTTTCTTTTTTTTTTTTATCTTTTAATCCACCTCCTCTCGAGTGCCTGGATCTTTCCCTTCTATTTTTCCAAAAAAGTCGAGGAAAAAGTTGAAATGTCGAGAAAAAAGTTGAAATGTCGAGAAAAAAGTTAGAAATTTTGAGATTAATGTTGAAATACAATTTCGAGAAAAAGTCGAAATGTTGAAAAAAGTCACATTTTCGTGAATAATGTCGAAATGTTAATTTCAACTTTTTTGTTCTCGATATTTCGACTTTATTTCGACTTTTTTCTCGACATTTCGACTTTTTTCTCGAAGTGCAAAATAAATGGCCCTAATACTCTTGCATTCATTACCTGAATGTTTGCTCTGTAGCGAGACGTTGTCCCAGTTCTAACTAATATAGAAACATGCAGCATGTGTTTCTTCATTCTAAGGCTGATACAAGACTTTTCATGTTTTGCGGCTCCAGACATATTTGTTTTTTTATGTTTTTGGTCCAATATGGCTCTAAAACATTTCTGGTCTCTCTGACCCCCCAGGCTCTCTCGGACGAAGGCCAGCTCTTCTCTCACGTGGTCCCCCTCCTCAACATCCAGCCCATGCTGCAGGTGGACTACCGGGCCTCGGCCCCCAGCCTGGACCTGCTGGCCCCCCACCAGACCGTCCTGGAGGAGCTGGCGGTGACACCGGCCCGCTGGGACCCCCTGAACGGCCCCCCGGGGTCCGGACCCGAGGGGGGGACGGGGGCCGACCTGGTGCTGTGCAACCACACCTGGGCCCCCGGCCGGCAGGACCCGGCCCGGCTGGTGGCCGGCCTGGCGGGGGCCGCCGGGCCGCGGGGCTTCGTCCTGCTGCACACACTCCTGAAGGGGGACACCCTGGGGGACGTGGTGGCCTTCCTGAGCAGCTGCGTCCAGGACGGGAGCAAGGGGGGGCTGCTGACGCAGGTGAGTCCCAACCGCCAACGGTACCGCCCTCTGGTACCGCCCTCTGGTACCGCCCTCTGGTACCGCCAACGGTACCCCCCTCTGGTACCTTACACCACATCTGTGGACCTGAAGCTACCTGGACTCTGGTGAAGACCAGTAACCGGTTCATTAAAAACCAGTTCAGTGACGTTTTAAACTAAAGTGTCAAAGAGATTCAAGGTGAACTCCAAGGTCAAGGTCCTTCATCCATTTGGTTTTTGTTTTTTTGCGTGCGAGCGTGCGTTTTTTCGTGCGTTCGTTCTTTCGTGCGGGCGTGTGCGTTTTGCGTGCGAGCGTGCGTTTTTTCGTGCGAGCGTGCGTTTTTTTCGTTAGAGCGTGCGTTTTGCGTGAGTTTTGCGTGCGAGCGTGCGTTTTTTCATGCGTTCGTTCTTTCGTGCGTGCGAGCGTGCGTTTTTTCGTGCGAGCGTACGTTTTTTTTCGTTAGAGCGTGCGTTTTGCGTGAGTTTTGTGTGCGTTTTGCGTGCGTTTTGCGTGCGAGCATGCGTTTTTTCGTGCGAGCGTGCGTTTTTTTCGTTAGAGCGTGAGTTTTGCGTGCGAGCGTGCGTTTTTTCATGCGTTCGTTCTTTCGTGCATGCGAGCGTGCGTTTTTTCGTGCGAGCGTGCGTTTTTTTCGTTAGAGCGTGCGTTTTGCGTGCGTTTTGCGTGCAAGCGTGCGTTTTTTCATGCGTTCGTTCTTTCGTGCGTGCGAGCGTGCGTTTTTTCGTGCAAGCGTACGTTTTTTCCGTTAGAGCGTGCGTTTTGCGTGCGTTTTGCGTGCGAGCGTGCGTTTTTTCATGCGTTCGTTCTTTCGTGCATGCAAGCGTGCGTTTTTTCGTGCGAGCGTGCGTTTTTTCATGCATTCGTTCTTTCGTGCGTGCGAGCGTGCGTTTTTTCGTGCGAGCGTACGTTTTTTTTCGTTAGAGCGTGAGTTTTGTGTGCGTTTTGCGTGCGTTTTGCGTGCGAGCGTTCGTTTTTTCGTGCGAGCGTGCGTTTTTTTCGTTAGAGCGTGAGTTTTGCGTGCGAGCGTGCGTTTTTTCATGCGTTCGTTCTTTCGTGCATGCGAGCGTGCGTTTTTTCGTGCGAGCGTGCGTTTTTTCGTGCGAGCGTGCGTTTTTTTCGTTAGAGCGTGCGTTTTGCGTGCGTTTTGCGTGCAAGCGTGCGTTTTTTCATGCGTTCGTTCTTTCGTGCGTGCGAGCGTGCGTTTTTTCGTGCGAGCGTACGTTTTTTTCGTTAGAGCGTGCGTTTTGCGTGCGAGCGTGCGTTTTTTCATGCGTTCGTTCTTTCGTGCATGCAAGCGTGCGTTTTTTCGTGCGAGTGTGCGTTTTTTTCGTTAGAGCGTGCGTTTTGGGTGAGTTTTGCGTGCGTTTTGCATGCGAGCGTGAGTTTTTTCGTGCGAGCGTGCATTTTTTCCGTTAGAGCGTACGTTTTGCGTGCGAGCGTGCGTTTTTTCATGCGTTCATTCTTTCGTGCGTGCGAGCGTGCGTTTTTTCGTGCGAGCGTGCGTTTTTTCATGCGTTCATTCTTTCGTGCGTGCGAGCGTGCGTTTTTTCGTGCGAGCGTGCGTTTTTTTCGTTAGAGCGTACGTTTTGCGTGCGTTTTGCGTGCGTTTTGCGTGCGTTTTGCGTGCGTTTTTTCATGCGTTCATTCTTTCGTGCGTGCGAGCGTGCGTTTTTTCGTGCGAGCGTGCGTTTTTTTCGTTAGAGCGTGCGTTTTGCGTGCGTTTTGCGTGCGTTTTTTCATGCGTTCGTTCTTTCGTGCGTGCGAGCGTGTGTTTTTTCGTGCGTTCGTTCTTTCGAGCGGGATACCTGAATGTTTGCTCTGTAGCGAGTTTTGAGAAAAAAGTTGGAATTTTGAGAAAAAGTCGAGAAAAAAGTCAAAATTTTGAAAAAAAAGTCAAAATTTTGAAAAAAAAGTCGGAATTTTGAAAAAAAAAGTCGGAATTTTGAGAAAAAGTTGAGAAAAAAGTCGAAATTTTGAGAAAAAGTTGAGGAAAAACATCGACATTTTGAGAAAAATGTCAACATTTTGAGAAAAAGTCGAAATTTTGAGAAAAAAGTCGAAAACTAACGTACTGGTACCGGTCCAGAACCACTAACGACTCTTTGGTTGACGACTCCCCGGTTGACGACTCCCCGGTTGACGACTCCCCGGTTGACAACTCCCCAGTCCTCGTTTGACGACTCCCCCCCAGAGTTGTCGTGTGTCTGAACCGCCCCTTGAACATGTTTCCCGGGTTTCTCCCATGGCAGGCCGAGTGGGAGCAGCTGTTCTCCGAGGCGTCGCTGACCCCGGTGGCCGTCAAGAGGTCGTTCTTCGGCTCCGCCCTCTTCCTGTGTCGCCGCCGGCCTCAGGTCCCAGCGCCGGTCCTGGTACCGGTGGACGCCGCCGACTGCAAGTGGGTGGAGACTCTCAAGGTGGGTTCACGGTTCTGGAGACGCTGCTCTTCATCACCCTCTTCATTATCATATGTGGGGTCCCGGGACCCGGGTCTTAACCTCACGGCTGTCGCCATGGCGACCAAATACCGTATTGGCCTGAATATAAGACAGAGTTTTTTGCATTAAAATCAGACTGAAAAAGTGGGGGTCGTCTTACATTCGGGGTCTAGACGTTATACCCATTCACAATATCTTTAAAGCGAATGCTGAACAGGCCAAAGCGAACCCCTGTCACGAAGAAATAGCGGTAAGAAAGAAAAGAGAAGAAAATAAGAGAAGAGATAACAGAAAATGGTGAAACGTAGCGACAATCTGGAGAAAAGTGGGTGGAAGAAGTTATGATGCAAACTTCAAGATCATGATTTGAATGAGGCAAAATAACATGCTTTTTCTCTCGAATATATTGTTATAATCATTTGTTTCAGATGTACTGTAATTATTTTCTGTATAAAAATTTAAAGTGGTGTTAAAAAAAAGTCTTTTTTCAAATTTGAGTCTTGAAAAAGAGGGGGTCGTCTTACAATCAGGGTCGTCTTATATTCGGGTCAATACGGTACTCTCACAAAGGATTAAAACCTTTATTTCAGATTTTGAGATCAGAATTAAGATGTTTACAAACCGGAGAGCCCTCTGGTTCTGATCCGGAAAAACTCAAAATCTTAACAAGAATATTTGTCTTATTTCTAGTTAAAAAATGTCATTACATTTTAACTAGACTCATTACTGGAAAAAACAACAATTTTCACCTGTTTCAAGTAGATTTTCACTTGAAATAAGTAGAAAAATCTGTCAGTGGAACAAGATTTTTTTGTTTGTAATAAGAAGATAAATCTTGTCCCACTGGCAGATTTTTCTACTTATTTCAAGTGAAAATCTACTTGAAACAGGTGAAAAGTTATTTTTCTGGTGATGAATCTTGTTTTAAGTTTAATGAGATTTTTTGACTAAAAATGAGACATTTTAACTAGAAATAAGACAAATATTCCTGAGTTTTTGCAGTTCTGATGGGACCCTCTGCTCGGCAGCTGGTTCTAATCCTGTTCTGGTTCTGGTTGTGTCTGCAGGTTCTGATGGCCGAGTCGTCGGACCCGCGGCCCGTGTGGCTGACGTCCTCCCAGCCCTCCAGCGGGATTGTGGGTATGGTGAACTGTCTGCGGCAGGAGCCCGGCGGAGACCGGATCCGGTGAGAACCGTCTCCTGGTGTTTGGGGGGGACGAACAAGTCACATGACCGAGTCACATGACCACAGTCTGTCACATGACCACCGTGTCACATGACCACCTGTGTTTGTGTCCGCAGCTGCGTCTTCGTGTCCAACCTGCAGGAGTCGTCGGCGGCGCCGAGCCTCCAGCCGGGCCCCGGGCCCCTGCAGCCCGTCAGCGCGGGCGACCTGGTGATGAACGTGTTCCGGGACGGACGCTGGGGCTCCTTCAGACACCAGCTGGTCCCTCACGGTACCGACGCCCCGCCGTTACCCACAATCCCCCACCAGGGTTTCTTTTGGCAGCCATTTTAGATTTAGATTTAGTCTTAGTCTTACGGTGCGTCCGAAATGCCATACTAAACAGTATATACTCAAAAAGTATACTTAAGTTCGGCACACTTTTGAGTAAATATCAGTAGTGTGCATTAATTGGGACGTACTACTCAGAGCCACACGGCACTTCCTGCCATTGGGAGGGGGAGTTGTTACCATGGTAACAACTCCTGTAGCAGTAGCAGCACTCTACGGAGCCCCTCTGGTGACATTTGAAAAAAATAAAATAATGCGTGGCCACGAGTTATTAATGCGTGGCCACGAGTTATTAATGCGTGGCCACGAGATAATCAACGCGTGGCCACGAGTTATTAATGCGTGGCCACGAGTTATTAATGCGTGGCCACGAGTTATTAATGCGTGGCCACAAGATAATTAATGCGTGGCCATGAGTTATTAATGCGTGGCCACGAGTTATTAATGCGTGGCCACGAGTTATTAATGCGTGGCCACGAGTTATTAATGCGTGGCCACGAGTTATTAATGCGTGGCCACGAGTTATTAATGCGTGGCCACGAGTTATTAATGCGTGGCCACGAGTTATTAATGCGTGGCCACGAGTTATTAATGCGTGGCCACAAGATAATTAATGCGTGGCCATGAGTTATTAATGCGTGGCCACGAGATAATCAATGCGTGGCCACGAGTTATTAATGCGTGGCCACGAGTTATTAATGCGTGGCCACGAGTTATTAATGCGTGGCCACAAGATAATTAATGCGTGGCCATGAGTTATTAATGCGTGGCCACGAGATAATCAATGCGTGGCCACGAGTTATTAATGCGTGGCCACGAGTTATTAATGCGTGGCCACGAGTTATTAATGCGTGGCCACGAGATAATTAATGCGTGGCCATGAGTAATTAATGCGTGGCCACGAGTTATTAATGCGTGGCCACAAGTTATTAATGCGTGGCCACGAGTTATTAATGCGTGGCCACGAGTTATTAATGCGTGACCACGAGTTATTAATGCGTGGCCACGAGTTATTAATGCGTGGCCACGAGATAATCAACGCGTGGCCACGAGTTATTAATGCGTGGCCACGAGTTATTAATGCGTGGCCACGAGTTATTAATGCGTGGCCACGAGTTATTAATGCCTGGCCACGAGTTATTAATGCGTGGCCACGAGATAATTAATGCGTGGCCACGGCCACAGCTTAAGAAAACTCAAATATCCTATCTCAAAAAAGTAGAATATTCTGGGAATCTTAATCTTAAACTGTAAACCATGATCAGCAATATTAAAATAATAAAAGGCTTGCAATATTTCAGTTGATTTGTAATGAATCCAGAATGTATGACATTTTAGTTTTTTTCATTGCATTACAGAAAATAAAGAACTTTATCACAACATTCTAATTTTCTGACACAGTCCTGTATTAACGACTGACCCACTAACATTTTCGTCTCGTCAACGAAAACCCGTCATGTTTTACTCATCAAAGAGCCATATAAAGCTTGTCACCGTCTCGTTATCGTCATGAAAAAAGGTGCATCAATTTCGTCATCGTTGACGAGAACAACACTGCTCTGTCTCCAGATCTGAGGGAGGAGCCGACCGACGCCGCCTACGTCAACGTGCTGACCCGGGGGGACCTGTCCTCCCTGCGCTGGATCGCCTCGCCGCTGCGCCACTTCCGCACCGACAACCCCGACGTGCAGCTCTGCAGCGTCTACTTCAGCTCACTCAACTTCCGGGACATCATGCTGGCCACGGGGAAGCTGCCGCCCGACGCCATTCCAGGTGCGTGACCGGTTAGGCAGCTGCAGCTGCAGCAGAGTGAGCGGGGAGCAGTGTTGAAGGAAACAACTGTATGGTCTCTGTGCTCCGTAGGAGACCAAGCTCTGCAGCAATGCATGCTGGGTATGGAGTTTTCCGGGCGAAGCCCCGCCGGTGGACGTGTGATGGGGCTGCTGCCGGCTAAAGGCCTGGCCACGACCGTAGACGCAGACAAACGATTCCTGTGGGACATTCCTGGGGACTGGTGAGTGGATGATGGATGGATGGATGGAGGGATGGATGGATGGATTATTATTATGGATGGATTAATGAGGATGGATGGAAGGAAGGATGGATGATGATGGATGGAGGGATGGATGGATGATGGATGGATGGATGGATGGATGGATGGATGGATGATGATGGATGGATGAATAGATGGATGAATAGATGGATGGATGACGGATTATTAGAGGAAGGATGATGATGGATGTATTATTATGGATGGATAGATGTTTTGGGAGAAAATCACTTAAAGAGGCTCGGGAGTGGTCGGCTGCGCAAAAATGAATCACACACACACTCGCTTTAGCTATAATATATATGAATACATTTATTAGCCAGCAGTGGACATAGAAAGACTCACACACCATTGCTCTTTGCTAGGATAACTCTGTGTCAAGTTATCCCCCGCAAATGGCAAAGCAACAGACAATTACACCGGGGCTAGGCCTTGATAACTCTTACCTCAACACAGAAGGACTGGAGAGCCAGACAGTCCTGGCAGAGTAGCCAAAAACCCGCTGGGCGTCGTGCACTAGACCCGTAGCTGACTCTGACCCGAACCTCCGGCTATCTCTGTCTTTATACGACATCTCACGGAGGGGGTCGAAAGGGCCCCTTCAACCCCCCCCCCCGCAAGCTCTCACGCTAAGTCTTGGGTCACACGGGAGCTGTCCCGTGTGAACAAGCGCCTCTCTCTCAGTTACAATAATACTAAACAGCAGGTGCTGACTGTGTTTTGGGAATTCAGGACATCTTCAGGACACAAAACATATTTTTTCTCCCTTCAATAGATTATGGATTAATGAGGATGGATGATGGAAAGATGATGGATAGATGGAAAGATGTATGATTATGGATGGATGGATGAGGATGGAAAGATGGAACGATGGTGATTGATAGATGGATGGATGGATGGACTATTATGGAGGGATAGATGGGTGACTTTTGGATGACGGATTAATGAGGATGGATGGAAGAATGGATGGATTATTGAGGATGGATGGATGGATGGATGGATGGATGGATTATTGAGAATGTATGGGTGATAAAAAAGACAGATGGATGGATTAATGATGGGTGGATGAGGATGATAGATGATGATGGAAAGATGGATAGATGAGATTGGATTGATGAGGATGGATGGATGAATGAATAGATGGATTATTGATGTATTAATATGGATGGATGGATGGATGGAAAGATGGATGGATGACTTTTGGATGGATGGATGACTGATTATTGTGGATGGATGATAGATGGATGGATGGATTAATATGGATGAATAGATGGATTATTGAGGATGGATGGTGGATGGACTATTATGGATAGATTGATGAATGAGGACAGATGAATGATGATGGATATGGATGGATGGATGGATGGATTATTATGGAAGGATGGATGCAGGTGCATCCTGGGTACTTTACTTGTCAGAGTTCTCTTCACAACCTGGCGGAGCGTTGCCCCTCCGGGAGCTGCTTGTCCCGGCCCTGATGCAGCCGTGTGTGTTCCTTTAGGACCCTGGAGCAGGCGGCCTCGGTGCCGGTGGTCTACGCCACCGCCTACTACTCCCTGGTGGTGCGAGGCCGGCTCCGCCCCGGAGAGACGGTGCTGATCCACTCGGGCTCCGGTGGAGTGGGCCAGGCCGCCATCGCCATCGCCCTCAGCATGAGGTGCAGAGTCTTCACCACCGTCGGTGAGTGCAGAACAACTACCGGTTACCGGTTACGGACCGGTCCAGACCCGTCCAGACCCGTCCAAACATGCAAAAACAAAAATTTTTCCCAAAGAATCACCCAGTGATGTCATGAGATTGACGCGTACGTGGATAAAAGGGATAAAAGAAAAGTAACAGCTCAACGTAGCCTAATGTAGCGGAGTAAGAGGAACAGTTTCTTCTTCACAAATCTACTCAAGTAAAAGTAAAAAGTATAGTGATTCAAAACTACTCCTAAAATTACATTTCCCAAAATTTACTCAAGTGAATGTAACGGAGTAAATGTAACTCGTTACTACCCACCTCTGGATGTGAGGCTGTACTGATGAAAGCGTTTGTGTCCTGGACGAGCAGGCTCGGCGGAGAAGAGGGCCTACCTGCAGGACCGGTTCCCTCAGCTGTCGGAAGAGTCGTTCTCCAACTCCAGAGACACCTCGTTCGAGCAGCACGTTCTGCTGCACACCAAGGGAAAAGGTCAGATCCTGGTCCAGACACTAGAACCGTTCCCGGTCCGTCTCTCCAGACCGACTCAGAACCAGTGGACCAGTAGAACCTGAGACGACTGGTCCTTGAACATGTTTGTTGAAAAGCTGCTGAACATGTAGCCTCCACTTCAACTGTGCACTTGTTTTGGCGTGTGTGCAGGCGTGGACCTGGTGCTGAACTCTCTGGCTGAGGAGAAGCTGCAGGCCAGCATTCGCTGCTTAGCCAGACATGGACGATTCCTGGAGATCGGCAAATATGACCTTTCCAACAATTCCCCTCTGGGTAAGTAGGGACCTTTGGTTGCTCCCCCGCGGTAGTCACTGCCTCGCGGTAGTCGCTCCCTCGTCTCGATGATGTTGCTCCCTCGCGGTAGTCACTTCTCTGTGTTGTTCACTCTCTCGCGGTAGTCGCTCCCTCGCTGTAGTCGCTCCCTCGTGGTAGTCGCTCCCTCGTGGTAGTCGCTCCCTCGTGGTAGTCGCTCCCTCGTGGTAGTCGCTCCCTCGTGGTAGTCGCTCCCTCGTGGTAGTCGCTCCCTCGTGGTAGTCGCTGCCTCGTGGTAGTCGCTGCCTCGTGGTATTTGCTGCCTCGCGGTTGTGTACTCCCTCCAGGTAGTCGCTCCCTCGTCTCGAGGTTGGTCGCTCCCTCCAGGTAGTTGCCCCCTCGCGGTTGTCACTGCCTCCAGATGGTCGCTCCCTCATCTCGATGTTGTCGATCCCTCGCGGTAGTCACTTTCCCGTGTTGTTCACTCTGTCGCGGTAGTTGCTCCGTTGGGGTAGTCGCTCCCTCCAGGTAGTCGCTCCCTCGTATTGGTCGCTCTCTCGTGTTGGTTGCTCCCTTGCGGTAGTGACTCCCTCATGTTGTTCACTCCCTCGTCTCGTGGTAGTCGCTCCCTCGCGGTAGTCACTGCCTTGCGGTTGTGTACTCCCTCCAGGTAGTCACTCCCTCATCTCGCGGTAGTCGCTGCCTCGTGGTAGTCGCTCCCTCACGTTGGTCACTCCCTCCTCTCGAGGTTGTTGCTCCCTCACGTTGGTCACTCCCTCCTCTCGAGGTTGTTGCTCCCTCGCTGTACTCACTCCCTCGCGTTGGTCACTCCCTCGTCTCAAGGTTGTTGCTCCCTAGCAGTCACTTACACATGCTCATGTGGCCTCCTCAGGTATGGCTCTGTTCCTCAAGAATGTGGCCTTCCACGGTATCCTGCTGGATGCTCTCTTTGAAGAAGGCAACAGGGAGTGGGAGGAAGTGTCCCAGCTGCTGAAGGAGGGCATCAAGGGAGGTGTAGTTCAGCCTCTACGAACCACAGTCTTTCAGAGAGACCAAGTGGAGCAGGCCTTCAGATTCATGGCCCAGGGCAAGCACATTGGCAAAGTCCTCCTGCAGGTGGGTGTCCTCTCTGACCGTTGGAGTTTGGCGATGGTGGGAGGAGGATTAGTGGTTGTTGGGTCTCTGTGACCGAACACGACGGTACTTCACAGGTATCTGTGTTTCCTCTCCCTTTTCAGGTTCGTCAGGAGGAAAAGGATAAAGCTGTGAAGAAGGCTTCTCCTTTGTCTCTGCCGGCCATCTGCCGCACCTTCTGCCTCCCATCCCACTCCTACGTCATCACTGGTGGACTGGGAGGGTTCGGTATGGAGCTGGCTCATTGGTTGATGGAGAGAGGAGCCCGGAAACTGGTGCTGACATCCAGATCAGGCATCAGGAATGGTAAGGAGCAGAGGGTTTTTGTTGGGTCCCTAAATCAACATTACATAAATTCATAACAAGGAAAAACACAGAGACTGTTAGAAATGATTTTTAAGGCGCTTTCTGCAGAAAGGGAAGCAAAGTCAGAGCTTTGCAGAGCAACATGGCTCTCTATGGATGCTCTCAACGAAATGCTTCACTGGTTCCTCTTCTGCATGAGCTTTTTATTGAGAATTTGACAGGAAAATTACCATATTAACCCTGCGTTCACACTGAAAGCGTCACGGGCGTCATAGGCGTCTGGCTGCCATTCATTGTCTATGGAAAAACGGGCGTCGAGAGGCGGCGGCTGGACCGGCGGGCGCGGCGCGTCAATTTGAAAGTTGAAAAATCTGAACTTTATGCAAATGAGCAGCGGCGACGCCGAGGCGTCGTCCAATCACACACCGGGATTCCCGAAGCGAGAACTCTCAATGCAGATTGTACTTTCATGTACACACAAACGTACACTCATTCACATGCGTACAGGAGCAGAGCTGTGCACTAACAAACTTATTTTATCAGGAATTAATATATTTCATCCAGCAAAATTACATTTTGCTGGTTTGACTGCCGTTTTTACCTGAACTGATCATGTGAAACACGTAACTGATGGGTGAGGAGCTGGATGGTCCCAACGACTTTATTTGCTACATTGATCCAACGAAAAATAATTAAAACCCGTGCTTATTAATCACAAAACACAGGTTAAACATCATGACCATATCCGCTCCGACCCGGTGTGTCAGTATCAGCGCACATACTGCAGCTTCGCCTGAATTATGGTGCGGTGCGGTGTGCGTCGCTGCGTACCCTACGCGTTGGTTCTGCGTTGGTGTGACGCGGAACCATAAATCAAATGCCTTCCGGACTAAAACAGGAACTTCATGGGGGTCTTGAACAGATGGTCCAGGCTAACCTTTAGTTAACCCTAAAGGACAATGGGACAGCTGTTAACAGAGCATGTGATAGTTTCATGAGGATAAGACTAATTCAAAAGTTTGATTAATCTCACAGTTTTCTTATTGAAACATGCAGATGTAGTTGGTGATGTGTGAGGCACTGATGACCTCATAGGAGCCATGGCCCACCACCTGCCAACATAAATTTGTCTTGTATGGCAGATATCCTCAGCCTCGTCTCCGTCCCCGGCAGGAAGGACCACCTTGGTCCCGACTCTAACTGGATTTCCGGTCTGTTCCTAGGTTACCAGGCCAAGAAGGTGCGCGAGTGGCGGAATCAAGGAGTCCAGGTGTTGGTGTCGACCAGTGACGTCAGCACGCTGAAGGGAACCGAGCAGCTGGTCGCTGAGGCCTGTACGCTGGGTCCAGTGGGAGGAGTCTTCCATCTCGCCATGGTAACAAGCCACCAGCTTCACTCTCTGTCCGTGTAGTCCCTCACGCTCGCGAGTCGTCAACTGGAGATTTCTTCTTTGAACCTCGGAGAGAAAACCCTGAAATAACCTATCCTGAAAACTAGGCGGTGCGAGCTAGGTGGAGAAGTTGGAGCAAGTTAGGCGGGGAAGGCAATACAAGCAAGGTGGAGAGGTCGGAATGAGCTAGGTAAAGAAGGCAGTGTGAGCTAGGCGGCGTGAGCTAGGCGGCGTGAGCTAGGCGGCGTGAGCTAGGTGGCGTGAGCTAGGTGGCGTGAGCTAGGTGGCGTGAGCTAGGCCGCGTGATCTAGTCGGTGCGAGCAAGATGGAGAAGTTGGAATGAGCTAGGTAAAGAAGTGTGAGCTAGGTGGCGTGAGCTAGGTGGCGTGAGCTAGGTGGCGTGAGCTAGGTGGTGTGAGCTAGGTGGCGTGAGCTAGGTGGCGTGAGCTAGTCGGCGTGAGCTAGTCGGCGTGAGCTAGGTGGCGTGAGCTAGGTGGCGTGAGCTAGGTGGCGTGAGCTAGGCGGCGTGAGCTAGGCGGCGTGAGCTAGTTGGCGTGAGCTAGTTGGCGTGAGCTAGGCGGAGAAGTCGTTGTGGCCTCCACCCTTTCGTCTGTAACCTTCTCGTGTCCGTTGTGTCGTCAGGTGCTGAGAGACGGGATGTTGGAGAACTTGACCCCCGACCTCTTTGTTGACGTCATCAAACCCAAATTTGACGGCACCGTGCACCTGGACAGGTGAGATGTTTGCTGCTCCTGCTGCTGCTGGAAAGAGAAGCTCTGCTGATAGGGATGGGTGGTATGGACTCAAAAATGTATCACGATAATTTCTGGCATTTATCCCGATAACGATAAAAATGATGATAAAAAAATACCAATTCAACTCCACCTTTTCAAATATAAATCTATCTCGCTCTCAGATCTGCCATGTTTGTTACACAAAAACGTCATCAACGGGAATTTTTCTCTTTCTTTCTTTCTTTCTTTCTTTCTTTCTTTCTTTCTTTCTTTCTTTCTTTCTTTCTTTCTTTCTTTCTTTCTTTCTTTCTTTCTTTCTTTCTTTCTTTCCTTGTTTTCTCCCCTCCTTCCTTCCTTACTTCCTTCCTGCCTTCCTTCCTTCCTTACTTCCTTCCTGCCTTCCTTCCTTCCTCCTTTCCTTCTTTTCTCCCTCCCTTCCTTCCTTTCTTCCTCCTTACCTTCTTTTCTTCCTTCCTTCCTTCCTTCCTTCCTTCCTTCCTTACTTCTTTTTTTCCTTCCTTCCTTCCTTCCTTCCTTCCTTCCTTCTTTCCTTCCTTCTTTTTTTTCTCCCTTCCTTCCTTCTCCCCCTTCCTTCCTTCCTTCCTTCCTTCCTTCCTTCCTTCCTTCCTTCCATCCTTCCTTTCCTTCCTTCCTTCCTTCCTTCCTTCCTTCCTTCCTTCTTTTTTCCCTTCCTTCCTTCCTTCCTTCTTTTTTCCCTTCCTTCCTTCCTTCCTTCCTTCCTTCCTTCCTTCCTTCCTTCCTTCCTTCCTTCCTTCCTTCCTTCCTTCCTTCCTTCCTTCCTTCACGTACGTTGTGTGTGGATTTAACACAGAACTATAAATCAGTTTTACACAAAAAAGTCATCAACAGGAATTTATCGTTTTTACCGTGAGATACAAATTCTTACCGTGGGGAATTTTTTTGGCGGTTTATCGTGAACGGTAAAATATCACCCATTCCTATCTGCTGACTCCCCCCTGTTCCTCGTTCCCTCTCCAGAGTCACCAGGAAGCTGTGTCCGGACCTCCGTCACTTCGTGGTCTTCTCCTCCGTCAGCTGCGGCCGTGGAAACGCCGGCCAGAGTAACTACGGTTACGCCAACTCGGCCATGGAGCGGGTGTGTGAGAAGCGGCACCACGACGGCCTCCCGGGGTTGGCCGTCCAGTGGGGCGCCATCGGAGACGTGGGCGTGGTGCTGGAGACGATGGGCGGCAACGACACGGTGATCGGGGGCACCCTGCCCCAGCGGATCTCCTCCTGCATGGAGGTGATGGACCGGTTCCTCTGCCAGCAGCAGCCCGTCATGTCCAGCTTTGTTCTGGCCGAGAGGACGGTAGTGCAGAGCGACGGGGGCGGCCAGCGGGACCTGGTGGAGGCCGTCGCCCACATCCTGGGTAAGACCGCACCTGAAATGGGCCGTGTTCTTTGTGTTAGTGTTGCAGCTTTGTGACGTGGAATTTTTACCATGAGGTTGTAGATGGAAAAACATGGAGGCCCAGTAGAACCAGCAAAACCAGTAGAACCAGTGATTAAAGTAGATTTGGTATCTTGGATTGGAGACAATTAGGGGTTTATGTTCTTGGTAAAAAGGGACTTTGTTCATATCTTATTTGTGGTGAACCTGACCAAGTGACTAGTTGACCATGGGCCGGATTCACCAATATGTTCTTAAGAACGATCTTAAGAAATGTCTTAAGATCTAAAATTAAGAAGTTCATAAGAAAGTTCTTAAGTGAAATTCCTCAATATTTTCTTAAGAACACTTAAGAAGATTTTTTTTCTTAAGAATGTTTTGTGAATCCGGCCCCTGGTAACTAGCTGACCAGGTGACTAGGTGTCTAGTTGACCAAGTGAAAAGGTAACTAGTTGAACAGATGTCTTGTTGGCCAGGTAATTAGTTGACCAGGTGACCAGGTGACTACCGTATTTTCGCGACCATTCGGCCCACCGTGTGGAAAGGCGCACCCTCAGTTTTGTGTGTAATTTTTGGATTTAAAACACACATACGGCGCACCGACTGAAAAGGCGCCGTCTACAGACACGGAGCGCGCACATACGCGCGCCGCAAAACACACACACACGCGCACCGCAAAACACACACGCGCACCGCAAAACATGCACGCGCACCGCAAAACACACACGCGCGCCGCAAAACACACACACACGCGCACCGCAAAACACACACACGCGCCGCAAAACACACACACACGCGCACCGCAAAACAAACACGCGCACCGCAAAACACACACGCGCCGCAAAACACACGCACGCTGCAGAACACACACACACAAGCACACAAGAGTGCTTATTTAAAAATAGAGCGGGAGCAAAACTTAGTTTAATTGTATTTTATTTCAGTTTTTACATTAATCAAACCCATCAAAGTCCTCATCCTCTGTTTCTGCATTAAAGAGCTCCGCTAATTCAGCTGTGCCAGTCCCAATTTCCTCGCTGTCCGAGTCACTTTCTGTGCCGTGCGGCGCCTCGGAAATGATGCCGGCTTTTGCAAAAGCCCGAACAACAGTCCCAGCAGACACGTTAGCCCACGCATGATGTGTGAAAAAAACCACCGGGTCGCCGCACATAGACCTGCCTCAGCCACTCGATCATCTCTTCATCCATCCAGCCCTTTTCATTCGCCTTTATAATGACTCCGGCTGGAAAAGTCTCTTTAGACAAAGTTTTTCTTTTAAAAATCACCATACAGTTTCTGTCCATCAGCGTGGCAGGCAAGCACCACATAAATGAGGATGTGCGCCTAATGGTCGCGAAAATACGGTAGTTTAACAGCCCCGTGTTGTTCTGATCCTGCAGGCGTGCGGGACGTGAGCAGCCTGAACGCTGACGCCTCATTGGCCGACCTGGGCCTGGATTCCCTGATGGGCGTGGAGGTTCGTCAGACTCTGGAGCGGGACTACGACATCGTCATGGCGATGAGGGAGATCCGCCAGCTCACCATCAACAAGCTGCGGGACCTGGCCAAGAGCAAACCGGAGCGGTCGCCAGGTAGGAGGAGTTTCCCTGGTCGTCGGGGGTGTGGGGGGTGACGACGGACCTCGGGTCAGTAACCACGACTGTTCTGGTCCAGACGGAGATCACGCCGCGGCCCAGAGAGACGCCGTCCGCTCCGTGCTGGAGTACGACGTCACCAAGCTGCTGGTGGACCCCGCCGGGCCCACGGCGGTGCCGCTCAACGCCGTCCAGAGCCAGGAGAGGCCGCTGTTCCTGGTCCACCCCATCGAAGGCTCCACGGCCGCTTTCAGCACGCTGGCCGGCAAGCTGGCCGTGCCCTGCCACGGCCTGCAGTGCACACAAGGTGAGCCGAGATCCATTTGGACCGTTTTTATTTCAGGGGGGGATGATTTGGACCGTTTTTATTTCAGGGGGGGATGATTTGGACCGTTTTTATTTCCTGGGGGGATGATTTGGACCGTTTTTATTTCTGGGGGGGATGATTTGGACCGTTTTTGACTCCCCCCTGTCCCCCCAGCCGCCCCCCTGGACAGCATCCAGGCTCTGGCCTGCTACTACGTGGGCTGCATGAGGCGGGTCCAGAGGGACGGGCCGTACCGGGTCGCCGGCTACTCCTTCGGGGCCTGCGTGGCCTTCGAGATGTGCTGCCAGCTCCAGAACCAGAATCAGGCCGTGGACTGGCTGTTCCTGCTGGACGGGTCGCACTCCTACGTGGCGGCCTACACCCAGGTAGGAGACCGGAACTCACACTCGCACCCGCCACTCGGTCACCCGGCTTTTCACGGCCCAATCTAAAGGTGTAGCTGATAAAAACTAAATAAAATGACAAAATCGGCGTTAAAAACTGTGGTATTTTCTCTATAATAATAATAATAATAATAATAATAATAATAATAATAAAACATAATTTTCGAAAAAATTTAATAAAATAATGGAAATTGTAAATTACCTTTTAACATGAGTATTTATATAAATGTGTTTTTATGTTTGTTTTCTCATTAACGTTATTTAAAGCCAGGTTTTTATTTTATTTGTTATACAGGACTGTCTCAGAAAATTAGAATATTGTGATAAAGTTCTTTATTTTCTGTAATGCAATTTAAAAAAAAAAAAAAAACAACAAAACAAAAATGTCATACATTCTGGATTCATTACAAATCAACTGAAATATTGCAAGCCTTTTATTATTTTAATATTGCTGATTATGGCTTACATCCGGCGCTTCGGACTTTAACGGTAAAAGTTTAACGGCAGTAGAAAGTGTGTCTGAAAAACTAAACGAGTGTCTGGAATGCTAAAGTTGTGCCTAACTGACACAAAAAGCACCTGCTGATAAGGATTTGTTTTCTTTGCAAATTTTAAGCCGTATTTATGTCCAGCTTGATTGCAGCTTGGTTGCCACGGTTACTCATGTTGTGGTGAGCGGTAGCTGTTATTACTGACCGAGCGAGTAGCTGCGTTGGTCTGTATTTATTTATTTTTTTCAATTTTATTTATATATCGTCTAATACAACAAAAGTTGTCTCTAGACGCTTTCCAGAGACCCAGAACATAAACCCCCGAGCAATTATTACATAAACAATGGCAGGTAAAAACTCCCCTAGTGGGAGAAAAACCTTAAGCCAAACAGTGGCAAGAAAAACTCCCCTTTAGGAGGAAGAAACCTGGACCAGGACCAGGCTCATAAGGGGGGACCCTCCTGCCGAAGGCCAGACTGGTGGGTCAGGGACGGCAACAGCACAGCAGGCAGGTGGAAGCAGCAACGACCAGGGGTGGGGACCGCAGGCCAGCACGCAGCTCCCGAAGCTCCGGCCCAATCACCAAGTCCCAGGTTGGGGTTCAGGGTCGGGGAAAGGTTGAGAAGGGGCAGGGCCAAGGAGAGGAGTCTTGACAGACAAATCTCTCCCCCGCCTGACCGGGCCGTTACCCTGCCCCTCTCACTCCCACGCTGCAGGTTCCGGTGTTGTGCATTCAGAGATGCTCTTCACCACCGGCAGAGGATGCTGCAACATGGACAAAAGAGAAAAAAGAGGAGAAAAAGGGGGCCAGCACAAGAAACTACAGGAGCGACTCTAACACACTAGAGTTTACACTACCTAGAGATTTACCAACACCAGCTAGAGGTTTACTAAACACTAACTATAGGCTTTACTAAACAGAAATGTTTTAAGTTTAGTTTTAAAGGTGGAGGTGGTGTCAGCCTCCTTAACCCAGATTGGAAGTTGGTTCCATAGTAGTGGTGTCTGATAGCAGAACGCCCGCCCTCCAAATCTACATTTGGATACTCTAGGAACTACGAGTAAACCTGCACTCTGAGAGCGGAGAGCTCTGCCAGGAACATAAGGCACTATCAGGTCTTGCAATTTAAGTTAAACGAAACTTATATGAATGTAGAAAGACTAACTCTATTTTATCTTATTCCTTTATAGCTCTTACGGTGTGTTTGCAGTGTATTTACATCCAAGGAATAAAAACATTGTGAACCATCAGTTTGAGAGTCAACCATCATCAGTCGGGGATTCTACAGAAATAATTTTTTCTCTCTGTGCGGCCCGGGGGTTGGAGATCACTGCTGTACGGAACCGGGTTGAAGTGACGGCTGATTGAATGATTGTGTTTCTGCAGAGCTACCGGGCCAAGCTGACGCCGGGGAACGAGTCTGAGGCCGAGACCGAGGCCTTGTGCGCCTTCATCCAGCAGTTCACCGGCACCGAGTACAACAAGGTAAACACACACGCACACGCCAGGTCGTCACGGCAACCGCTACCGGTACGACACCTAACGATCGCCGTGACGACCATGGCCCGTTCTCCTCCTGCAGCTCCTGGAGACGCTGCTGCCACTGCCGGACCTGAGGGCCCGCGTGGACGCGGCCGTGGAGCACATCGTGTCACGGCACCAGAGCGTGAACCGCCAGTGGCTGCACTTCGCCGCCTCCAGCTTTTACCGCAAGCTGAAGGCGGCCGACGGCTACCAGCCGGAGGGCCGTTACCGCGGCAACGTGGTGCTGCTGCGGGCCGGCACCGGCGGGGAGTACGAGCAGAACCTGGGAGCGGACTACAAGCTCAGCGAGGTACCGGCCCACGTTTTCTATTTCGGAATTTATTATTCCGAATTAAATAATTCCAAATTAAACTATTTTCCTTTGAGTTTAACTTGGAAATAGTACCGTATCGGCCTGAATATAAGACGACCCTGATTATAAGACGACCGCCTCATTGTCAAACTCAAGTTTGAAAAAATACTTTTTGAACACCAAATTCAGTTTTTATACAGGACATAATTACAGTAACAATATATTCGAGAGAAAAAGCCTGTTATTTTGCCTCATTCAAATCATTATCTTGAAGTTTGCATCATAACTTCTCCTCAGCTGCCGGTTAACCTGCCGATCTTCCACCCACTTTTCTCCAGATTGTCGCTACGTTTCTCCTTTTTCTGTTATCTCTTCTTTTTTCTTTCTTACCACTATTTTTTTTATTTTTCTTCTTCGTGACAGGGGTTCGCTTTGGCCTGGAGAGTTAAGTTCAGCATTTAAAGATATCTGGCGCCATCTAGTGTTGTGAATGGGTATAACGTCTAGACCAGGGGTCGGCAACCCGCGGCTCTAGAGCCGCATGCGGCTCTTTAGCGCCGCCCTAGTGGCTACTTGAGCTTTTTCACAAATGTTTGACCTTTTTTTTTTCCTTTTTTTTTCTCCTTTTTTTCTCTTCTTTTTTCTTTTTTTATTCTTTTTTCCTTTTTTTCTTCCTTTTTCTTTTCCTTTTTAATCTCGACATTTCAACTTTTTTCTCGACATTTCAACATTTATCTCGAAATTTTGACTTTTTCCTCGACATTTCGACTTTTTTCTCGACATTTCACTTTTTGCCATTTGCCTTCATTATAAGACTTATACAAGACTTTTCATTTTTTGCGGCTCCAGACATTTCAGTTTTTTGTGTTTTTGGTCCAATATGGCTCTTAAACGTTTTGGGTTGCCGACCCCTGATCTAGACCCCGAATGTAAGACGACCCCCACTTTTTCAGTCTTATTTCAATGCAAAAAAAAGTCTTATATTCGGGACAATACGGTAATTCCGAATTAAGGTTTACATGGAAAACACGTTTGATCGGCTTTATCCAATTCCGCCAAGTTCCTTTCTTTTGTTGATATGCATACATTTTTCCTTCATCAAGAACTGTCATTCCTCAGCAACTGAACACAGGTTACCATGGAAACCCCTGTCCACACTATAATACAGGGGGGAGAACCCCAGGGCTCTTTATGAGAACTTATGCTGCTTTACCTCCACTCAGCACAGCCTGGTGTTGATAAAAGTAATTCTATATGCAGATGACACCGACCTGTCCTCAGTTTAGGGAGCAGAAGTGAGGTGAACCCACCATCCCATAATGTTGGACAACGCTAGCCGTGATTTTAGGAAGAATGGCCACGGTTGCATGATGTTTTTTAATTCAGATTAATTATTCCGAATTAAATAATTCCGAATTAAACTATTTTCCTTGGAGTTTACATGGAAATAGTAGTTCTGAATGGAGGTTTACATGGAAAACACGTTTGATCGGCTTTATCCAATTCCTCTACAGGTCTGGGGGTTGGGAAGGTGCTGATTGGATAGGGGGGCGGAAAAAAGTTGAATTGTTGAGAAAAAAGTCCAAATGTCGAGAAAAAGTCAAAATGTCGAGAAAAAAAAAGTTAAAATGTCGAGAAAAGTCAAAATATTGAGAAAAAAAAGTCAAAATGTCGAGAGAAAAAAGTCAAAATGTCGAGAAAAAAAGTCAAAATGTCAAGAAAAAAAAGTCGAAATGTCGAGGAAAAAAGGTCGAAATGTCGAGGAAAAAAAAGTCAATGTCGAGAAAAAAAGTCGAAATGTCAAGAAAAAAGTCACATTTCATGAATAAAGTTGAAATGGCCACGGTTACATGATGTTTTTTAATTCGGAATTAATTATTCAGAATTCAACTATTTTCCTTCGAGTTTAAATGGAAATAATAATTCTGAATTGAGGTTTACATGGAAACCACGTTTGATCGGCTTTATCCAATTCCTCTCCAGATCTGGGGGTTGAGAAGGTTCTTATTGGATAGGGGGGCGGACCGGAAGTTACATCTACCGGAAGAAAAACAACTTAGCCGCTACAACTTTGAAAAGCTCACAATTTTGATGTTTCCTGTTTCCATCTGTTCTTTTAATTATTTCCAGCCAAACTTTTCCAAGAACAGCAAAAAGAAAGTCCCACTCGACACGGTCAAAGGCCTTCTCAGCATCCAGAGAGAGAAGAACCTCTGGATGCTGAGGGGACGTGCCAGGGGAGTATAAAATATTATAGAGTCGGCGGAGGTTTGAAAATAAGAAACGGTTTTTAATAAACCCGGTCTGATCTGGTGATATGATTAATGGGAGAATTATTTCCAAACGGCTGGCGAGCATTTTAGTGTCCACGTTCAAGAGGCTAATGGGCCGGTATGAACCCGGTTCCCTAGGATCCTTACCATCCTTCAGTAAAACTGATATAGATGCTTGGTAGAAGGTGGGGGGAAGAGTTTTAGTGACAACGAATGGCCATTTTCATTCGGAATGAGGTGTTTCCATGGTAATTTTTACTAATTTTAAATCGCATTTAATTGTGTGTGTATCCAGGTGTGCGACGGCGCCGTGTCCGTGCACGTCATCGACGGCGACCACCGGACTCTCCTGGAAGGCGGCGGCGCCGACTCCATCGGCAGCATCATCACCAGCTCGCTGGCCACGCCCAGGACGGGCTAAGCCCCGCCCCTCGCCGTGGCCCCACCCACATTCCTCCGTGGCTCCGCCTCCTCCAGGAGGAGGTGTTGGACCAGTCCAGATGTCGGTCCTGCTGCTCCCACATCTGCACCCCCTTAAGCCCCGCCCCCTTTTTTATTGTTAGGACTGTTACTGATTTCTGCTCCCGCTGCTCCGTGAACTGTGAGTTTGTTAGGACTAACACGTTTGAGGTTCTGATCCCAACCCGCCTGAGCTGTTGCTGACACGCCCGGTCCCGGTTCTGGTTCTCCTGCTTCCTCCTCTCTCCAACGCTCAAACCTGCTTTCATTAAAACCAGAACCAGAACCAGTTCTGCTTTATTTTGACCCACTTCTCCTAGAAGCCAACCCCACTGCAAAAACTCAAAATCTTACCAGGAATATTTGTCTTATTTCTAGTTAAAATGTCTCATTTTTAGTTAAAAAAAATCTCATTACACTTAAAACAAGACATCACTGGAAAAAAACAACAATTTTCACCTGTTTCAAGTAAATTTTCACTTGAAATAAGTAGAAAAATCTGCTGAAAGATTTTTTTGCTTGTAATGAGAAGATAAATCTTGTTCCACTGGCAGATTTTTCTACTTTTTTCAAGCGAAAATTTACTTGAAACAGGTGAAAATTGTCAAATAACGGGTTATTTTTCTGGGAATGACTCTTGTTTCTAAGTGGAATGAGATTTTTTGACTAAAAATTAGACATTTTAACTAGAAATAAGACAAATATTCCTAGTAAGATTTTGACAGCTTTTGTTCTGAGATCTCTGATGGAGGAGCGGCGTCTCCATGGAGACGAGGAGGAGGAGGAGCAGCGTTTCCACGGCGACGAGGCTCTTCTGTAGATGGAGGTCCGAGAACGTTCCTCTCGGGACGTCGCTCAACCCGGGCCGACCCGGTTCCGTGCTCGGCGTCACCGCCGTGGTGCCGAGGTGTCAATCAACAGCTCAGGTGTTGTAGGCCACGCCCCTTTACCGGTACCGGTGACGAGGCTGATCCAGGCCCGGCCCGGAGACCTCCCCTGAGGTCAGTGATGGGTCAGGTGACTGCAGTGAGCAGGAAGTGAAGGCGTTTGTTCCTCTGCCGGTTCTAGTTCTGATGTTCTGACTAATAAAAGCCTCACTCACCACGCCGACGACTCACTTGTCTTCATTCAAGAGTCCGACTTGGCCGGGAAAGTTCTGTTTGGTTCTGCTGGGAGTACTGGGGGGGGGGGGGGGGGGGGGTATGTAATCATAACTTTAGTTTAGGCGGAAATTGTACTTTTTGGTGCTGGCCAACGATTAAAATTTTTAATCTTAATTAATCCATGATTTCTGTAATTAACTGCGATTAATCGCATATTTATTTCATATTTATTCACACATTTTGTGCTGTTCTAAATTACCTCAAGGTATTTTTTTTATGTTTTTAATACTGTTAACAACCTGAGAAAGGGCAAATAAACTGCTTTATGCCAATGTTTATTCAATTTCCACAAAAAAATCTTTTGACCTGAATGTAACATTCCTTCATAAATACAAACACAATGTAGTCCCAACTTTACACTTGGAAAGACTAACTTAAGATTCCTGTTTTAAGCAGCTCAATGTAAAACAATGAACCATATGCATCACAAACATTGTACAAGAAGTGCATTGGTCAGTTAAATTTTCCCTGTAATTATGTCTCTCATATGGAGGAAAATAAAAGGCTCAAAAAATATCCCCTTCTCCTAAGTGGGTAAAAGGGAACCCTGCGTATTAAGACATGTAGGTCTTAAAAGATATATGTTGGTATCAATTATAACAATGTGATATAAAAAACCTTTCTGATGTCTTCGTTTTTATAAAATTTGAAAATATAATTTAACTCGTAGGTCGCCATTGTTGTTTACACCGCAATGCATTCTGGGTAGTGACGTCACACGGTGGCACCTGCTGGCCCCCGTACACTGTTTTGACTGTTCAACGAGATAATCCAGAGGATAAACATGTCATCTGTTCAGCCATTTCAATTTGAACCCGAGCACAAGGTCAATGAGGAAGACAACACTGAAAACATATCTCAAAACGAGCCAAATGAAGACCAAAAAAGACGGGATGAGGCGAGAGTGGGACAAAATCCCAGCAACTGCGTCTCAATGCAAACAGAGGAGGAGAGCGTTTGCTGTCAAGAGCTCGTGTTTTTGTCAGCAGCTGTTCACTTTAAGCTATTATGTGATAAAACGTATTCCAATATCAATAATTTTGGAGATTATTAGCATCCACCGCTGTCCCTTTATAAATCATTAGGACAGTGGCGCCGCCAGGATTCAATTTCGTAATAGGCACAGAAACAGTCCGTCCACTGCTCTATTTCAGAGTCTCACTCGGCCTGAATATTACACTATCCATTAGGGAGAGGATAGGTTGGTTGGCTATTCAGTGTTCAATAAGTATTTCAAAGATCTTTTTTCCTCAAACAAAACTTTGCAGTGACAAATTGGATAAAGTGCGCACGGCGCACTACACATGGTGACATTATTATGCGCACCTCCACACAGATGCAAACATGGTGTCAGCGCATCAGAAACACATGAAAACACAACTAAACATTAAAGGTGATGGCGCACCCAGAAACGAATGAAAACACGTCTAAACAGGTGGCAGTGCAACAGAAACCCAGATGAAAATGCAGCTAAAAACATTAAGGTGACGGCGCACCTACAAAAAAGTAAAAAAAACCAGGGAACCAGCAAGAGAGATCATATTTCTTCAGTTTGGCTTCTCTTCATCATTTAGAACAGAAGTTAAACTTCTTCTCTAAGCTCTTCATGAGCTCAGTTCCAGTTCTCCAAGCCGAAAAACTCGTCTGAGAGACGAGTTTTGTGGTGCAGTTGGTAGAACCTTCGGGTCCAGGGTTCTCCCCCCTGGAACCAGAACCCCCTCTACCCGTCCACAGAGACGAGTTCAGGCCTAAACGCAAAAGTATTTCAGAAAAAAACAGTGTATCACGTAAATAAAGCTGACTTAGAGGAGGCGAAATGGCAAAAATATCATGATTTTTTAAAAATAAAATCCCGATTTTGATTTTATCACGATCTTAAAATAAAAACAGACAATACATGTTGCTGAGGGTGATGATAATTTAAAGTGACTACTAAAATGGATTTAGAGCCGTCCGACACGTTATTAAAAACTAGCATAGTAGTCTACATGCCAGCAATGTGAACCCGGAAATGTTGAGTACCCCAAAGTTTTATGTTAGAAATGTACAGTATAGGTCCCCAGCATTTAGAAACTGCCGGATGCTAACTTACATATGTTGGGCAATTAGCATAATTAGCATCAATTAGCATACTCACATATATGGACAATATTTCAGCAATTGCTTGGCCAATTTGGACAATATTGGAGTGGTTCTGGGGGTTATTGAGGATGCTGAATCCATTTCTGACATTTTCAAAATTCAAAATGGCCGTTTAAACCAGAAGTGGTCATATTTCAACTCCTGGTGGGCCGATTTTGATGAAGTTTCAGTCAGTTTAGAAGTTTTAGAAGATGCTGAATTGATTGGATTGGACAGATAACTTATGTAATTGAAGTAATTGAAACAACTCGGTTATAAATTGTAGGATATTTATGAACACAATTATCCAAACAGTGCAGAACATGTACATTTTAATTCACATTACACTCTGAGGTGACTCACAATTGGGTATTGGAGGTAACAAAGGCAGGTACCATACCAAACTAGAATTAAAGCTGCAAACAGCGATGAACGGGCCCTCGCACCCTTGTGCACGTTCAGGCTGCAGTGGAAGCTTGTATGACTTGCATGTAGATTCTTCAGACCTGGGGCCTCATTTAAAATGGACTGCGTAGGAGTCATACTAAAAGTGCACGTACACCCAAAAGCCGAAAATGCCGAGCACAAAAAAAAATCCGGATCAATAAAACCGTGTGCACGCAAACTTGCACGCAATGTTTGCTTTATATATCACAGTCCGGCTGGAAGGTTGCGCAGCTGAATCCGCCTCGTATCCCGCCCTCTACATGCCCACTTTCTACCATAAATGCATATGGATGAGCCTCTGAGCATGCTCCTGCAGCCTGTTTGGCGTCAGAATGAATGAGACGTGTCGAGCCACCATGACACTGACTTTCACGGAGACCTAGATCTAGATGTTGTAGATGATGTGGAGGACAGGAAAACCACATTATTTGGTGGTCACAGTAATTGTTAGAATAAGAATATAAATAGTATACAATAAAATAAAGCGAGTGAGTGGCAGCACGCCGTTGCTGCCTGTTAGTGCCACGACGCAATTACCACTGGGGACAGGGGGGACATGCCCCCCCCCCCCCCCCCCCCACTTTTCAAAATCATGTATTTGTCCCCCCCACTTTACAGTTTAAAAACTAACAGTAGGCTCAGCCTGTGATTGCAAATCCTCAAGACTGTCTGTGCGAAAGCGATGCGAAGACGGGACGGGACCCGCTCCCCCTCCTCCCCTCAAAGCTGCTCAGGGCTGATTTATAGCCAGTCCTCATCATGGGCCAGGAAATCTGCATGATCTCTGAATTGTCTCTCCATCCTGATCCAACCATTTCCGTGGTCCTCGAGTAGTGCCAGTGCACACATTGTGCAGCATTATGCACGGCTGTCACCGTGCATTTTATATTCTAAGCAATTAGACTGATTGTCACACACCTTGTCACGATTGATCATTAGATGATTAGACCGCTGCTATTAACCACTCATTTGAGGATGGGAGTATGATATATGTACGTCCTGCAAATGCCTGCGTAATGGCTTACTCGTGGAACACATGGGTCTATGATGGTGCCGGCTTGGGTGTAAATGGATCTGTAAGTCTGATATGTGATGACATTGACTATGTTTACATGCAGAGGGTGAGGGTTGCCGTAGGAATCGCAGATTTTTCGGTTCGTTTTTTCTTTTTAGATCCGAGGCTTTGCGTAGATGGCGGCTTCCGCAACTTTCAGGCACTTTTTCTGCGCAAGCAAGCTTTATAGATGAGGCCCCTGGACATTTAGCGGATGACACTAGCCATGACTCTCTACAGTATATCAAACCATTCAAAAGTTATGGCAGAAAGTAGGAACTATCAGATATCAACCAATCAGAAGAAGGGGCGGGGCTAATTCAGGCCAATGAAGGTCAAGGTCAAGGACTCAATACCGAGTCAGATCACACCACCCACGACTCTTTGGGCCTGATTTACTAAAGGTTTGCGTGCGTAAAAACGTGTGCAAACTTGACAGCACCCACAAACCAAAGTGCCAGCTGATCTACTAACAGCGTGCAAAGAGGACTGCGCCTCTCAAATGCGCAAAATAGCACACGCTGTTCATTTAGTACTTTTGCCCTGATGAATAATCAATATGGGGCGTACCCGCCAGAAAGCGCTAAATACTGGGAGGGGAAAATGCAAATATGTTCATTTACCACACGCAATGAGATTTACCAAGCCTGAAAGGTTTTGCGGGGATTGTGATTGCGTCTGTATTTAATACGTTCGAAAGGAAGGTGCTAATCTGCCCAGCATTACGCAGGGATGCTTGTTGGTGCCTGATTTGAGGACTGGGGTGGGGATGGCTCAACTTGTGGTGAGGATTCTCCACATGCAAAAGGAGAAATATTTTATTTGAATGTTAAATCGAGTATTATTCAGCAAAAGGTTGCCACAGGAGGCACATTAATTTTTTTATTTGTGATAATAAATAAATCACGTGTTTACATGGAGAAAAAAGTGTTTCTTATTGTGCACCTATACTTGTTCTGCAGTTGTCATACCCCGGTGTTGTGTCGTATTCAGCACCCCTGCCGTGAAAAGCACCCCCTCGTCTGACAAAAATGATATTCTCATTCCGTGTCATGTTCTGTTTAGCGTCCAGTTTTGTGTTAATGATTCATGTTTAAATGCGCTCATGGATTCCACAATAGTCATACTTTCCCACAATCACAGTCACAGATAACAAAAATCGGGTAAATGGTTATTGATGTCATTAATTAATAGCCTGCTTACTGTGTTGTCTTCCATAATATTTGTAAATATATATAATATAAACTCCTAAGTATGTGTTTGTGTGAGTGTGTATATATAAATATATTGGTACGGCAGGGGTGCTGAATACGGCACAACAATTTGCCTCTTCCACTAATATCTCTATAACTCCAACTCAAATTTCATTTTGCGTCGCAAACCATAAGACACGCAACACCTCATTTAAATACTGAGGTTTGCACCTGTTATCAATTGCGCATGCAATCTTAGTTGATCACCCGCAAAACACACAACAACAGCACGTGCAAACTTTTTCAGTGCACACGCAATTTAGTACTCTTTATTTAGGATCTTAGTAAATCGGGCCCCATGTGTATCCATCCATACATACTTATTCTCATTTGGGTCACAGGTATGGAAACACATTTTTTTTTCAAAAGGCGTGAATTCCAGAAACAGAGTCATAGATTCTGATTGCACATGCATAAACGTTATTTTGTGGCCATAGTTTTACCGGCAGCAAAGACAAGTTCAACAGTTGGAGCCTCCACTGGCTGTAAACTGTCACTAATGGAGTTGTGTAGACCTCGATGACCAGAGGTGTCTTCAGTATTCACCTTCATTACTCAGGTAGAAGTATAGATACTAGAGTTTAAAAATACTCCTGTAGAAGTTGAAGTATCAACTCAAGTTTTTTACTCAAGGAAAAGTATAAAAGTACTGGTTTCAAAACTACTTAAAGTATAAAAGTAAAAGTAATGTAAGGGGGAAAAAAGCCATTAAGGACAAAAGCCATTGAAAATGAATGCATCTTAGTATAATACAAATATATTAAAGAAGCATATATGTGTACTATTGAGCATTAACATGTGTTTCAGAGAGCAGCAGATATGATGACTAGTTGCCTATAAGTATTTTAATGGTGCAAAAAGTCAAACTTCAGAGGCATGTTATCATTTATCCTAACCTTTATTGGAATGTACATCCAAGTTTAGTTGCAGGAATCTGAGGGAACGGATGTAAGAACAAAACTGGACAAGAACATCTGAAACAACCACAACCAAATTCACTCTATCCGGATGGAGCAATTTAACTGGATAGTTTTTATTAAACGCCGAAATGAAATAGAGTAACAAGGCTGTTTTTAAAATGTAAGGAGTAAAAAGTACAGATAATTGTGTTAAAATGTAAGGAGTAAAAGTAAAAAGTCGTCTGAAAATAATTACTCCAGTGAAGTATAGATAACCGAAAATTTCTACTTAAGTAAGGTAATGAAGTATTTGTACTTCGTTACTTGACACTTCTGGTGATGACCATTGATTAGAATCAGGTGTGTTGATGCAAGATAACACCTAAACCATGCAGGACCCTTCTGATCCCTCTACCCCTCCTGCCCTCTCATCCTACCTGATCCCTCCAGGACCGGACTTGAAGAGCCCTGTGATATTTTGTGACTATTTTGAAACCTCATATCAAAGTACTCTTCAGTAGCTCAACTGGATGCAAAGAGGCTTTCCACTGCAGAGCTTGTGTTCAAACCTTATCCCGGGACCACTTTTAAAGCGATTTCCTTCTACTGAGGACTAAACACTCACTAGGAAGCCTTAGCGGAGTCACATGCCGCTAAGGCTATGGCACAAGATGTTATGGAGGTGCATGGTCTAAAGAAGACTTAAGGATCAATTCCTTCTAGAGTTCTTCACCCTGTTGTCTTTAAAGGGATTGTGACATGAAAAACAAATTTTTCTTGATTTTTTTGTGTTTTGTTGGGTGTCTTGACATCAATTACACCCAAAAAACAACGAACTTTTAACATTCAGTGTATTGTGTGCTTTCTGGGATTTTCCGCATAACTATGCAAAAACGGCGCATGTGGTTTGGTGGCGGATCGTTACGTAACGATCCGCTAAATCACCGCCCCCTCCACCCAGCTCCCTGCCTACGCTCCTCTCCAGCGCACCATAAAGGCTGATTTATGGTTCCGCGTTACACCGACGCAGAGCCTACGGCGTAGGGTTACGCGGCGACGCGCCCCATACGCTGAACCCTACGGCGTAGGCTCTGCGTCGATTTAACGCAGAACCATAAATGAGGCTTAACACGGAGCTGTTTAGAGCCTCTTGTGTTCTAATCACCGGAGGAAAACTGCTAAGAAGACCCGCGGCCACTGACTGGACTTAAGATAAGGGGACAGTGCTGCTTGCATGCCTTTATTTTTATGATTGTTTGCTGTGGTTCGCCCTCCTGCTTTTCCGTGCATGCTTCGCCTGTCGCTCCCAACTCTCCGACGCCGCTGTGAGCGTATGGCTGGAGGAGGAGGAGGTTTGGAGGAGGAGCGGCGCAATGATTGACAGGAAAGGGGGGAAAGGAAGCATTTTTCACGGCGCAAAAAAACACTGTAATAAAAAGCCAGGAAAAGAGTACTAGAGTGAAGTTTTTCTTGTTACACTCTTTTAGACACATTTGAGGGATGTTGGCCAAGACTTTTAATAGTGTTAAAAGCATGTTAAAAATGATGTCACAATACCTTTAAAAAGCACCAAACCTGTCAATTTTAAAGTTCAACATTCAAAATGAAAAGTTAAATGCGCTATGAGACATGACTGAAGAGGTTATTTGGTGGTTTGGAGGGATTGCAATTTCCAGTGCAGCTGAACTTGTGTCCTGGTGTAGCTCATCTTGGAACAAAGAGGGTTTCAAATGCAGAGGTTATTGGAGCAAACCCTATACCTGAGCCACTTTTAAAACATGTCCTACTGAGGATTGAAAACTGGCCAGGAAGCCTGTGAAAGAGGTGAGTACTGTATGTGGTGCATCATGGTAAAGAGCTGCACATTGTTAAAGACACTGTGAGTTCAATTCCCGCCAGAGCTCTTCAGCCCGTTGACTTTAAGTAGCACATAATCTAATGCATGTTATCATTTATCCTAACCTTTACTGGAATGTACATCCAAGGTTAGTTGCAGGAATCTGAGGGAACGGATGTAAGAACAAAACTGGACAAGAACATCTGAAACAACCACAACCAAATTCACTCTATCCGGATGGAGCAATTTAACTGGATAGTTTTTTTTAAAGGCCAAAATGAAATAGGCTGCTTTTAAAATGTAACGAGTAAAAAGTACAGATAATTGCGTGAAAATGTAAGGAGTAAAAGTAAAAAGTCGTCTGAAAAATAATTACTCCAGTGAAGTATAGATAACCAACATTTCTACTTAAGTAAGGTAACGAAGTATTTGTACTTCGTTACTTGACACCTCTGGTTGTGCACCATGGAAGAGTGCCGCACATTGTTAAACAGACTGTGAGTTCAATTCCCGCCAGAGTTCTTTAAGTAGATCAAAATCCACTTTTAGAGTTCAACACTCAAAATGAAAAGATAAATGCACTAAGAGAGATGTCTTCCCCCAAGGATACTGGTGGTGTGGAGGGATTGCTCAGGGCTCTAAGGTGCCAATGAAAGGGTGGTGCATGCTGGTTCAAACCCTCCCCATCCTCACAATCTTGTGAGGTAGAGGCATCAGACCTTACACCTGGACCACTTTTAAAATTACGTCCTTCTACTGACGATTGAAAACGGGCCAGGAAGCCTGTGAAAGAGGCAAGAATGTGGGGCCTCATGGTAAAGAGCTGTACATTGTTAAACAGACTGTGAGTTCAATTCCTGCCAAAGTTCTTCATCCAGTTGTCTTTAAGTAGCACAAAATCCACTTTTAGAGTTCAACGCTAAAAATGAAAAGATAAATGCACTAAGAGAGATGTCTTCCCCCCAAGGATACTGGTGGTGCGGAGGGTTTGCTCAGGGCTATAAGGTGCCAATGAAAGGGTGGTGCATGCTGGTTCAAACCCTCCCCATCCTCAGTATCTGGAGGGGTAGAGGGATCAGGGAGGATGAGAAGGCAGGAGCACCTGGGGGATGAGGTAGGATGAGAAGGTTAGGGGGGGTCAGGTAGGAGGAGAGGGCATGAGGGCTAGGGGCTATGAGGAGGGCTAGGGAGTAAGAGGACAGCTGAAGGGCCAGGGGTATGAGGTATGAGGTAGGACGAGGAGGGCTTGGTGGCATCAGGAAGGTTGAGAAGGGCTTGGGGGGTTAGGTAGGAGAAGGGCAAGGGAGGATGAGGTGTAAGAGGGGGCATGAGGCAAGAAGGGAGGCAGGCTGGGTAGGAGTGCTCGGAGGATCAGGTAAGAGGGCTAGGTGGATCAGGTGATAGGACCTTTTACAAATCAAAGCTTTGAAAAGGGTAATTAATTTCTTACCTCCTACCTGATCCCCTGGGTGCTCCTACCTCAACCTTCCTGACCCCCTCAAGCTGTCTTTCCTCATGTCCCTAGCCCACCTCTTACACCCTGATCCCCCTTGCCTTTCTCCTTTTAGTCCTCCTGACCCCCTCCTCGTCCTACCTGACCCTTCCTCGTCCTACCTGACCCCCTCCTCGTCCTACCTGACCCCCTCCTCGTCCTACCTGACCCCCTCCTCGTCCTACCTGACCCCTTCCTCGTCCTACCTGACCCTTCCTCGTCCTACCTGACCCCCCTAGCCCACCTCATCCCACCTCATCCCCCAGGCACTCCTAACCTCTCATCCTCCCTGACCCCTCTACCTCTCCAGATACTGAGGATGGGGAGGGTTTGAACCAGCATGCACCACCCTTTCATTGGCACCTTAGAGCCCTGAGCAAATCCTCCACACCACCAGTATCCTTGGGGGAAGACATCTCTCTTAGTGCATTTATCTTTTCATTTTTAGCGTTGAACTCTAAAAGTGGATTTGTGCTACTTAAAGTCAACGGACTGAAGACCTCTGGCGGGAATTGAACTCACAGTCTCTTTAGCAATGTACAGCTCTTTACCATGAGGCCCCACATTATTGCCTCTTTCCCAGGCTTCCTGGCCAGTTTTCAATCGTCAGTAGAAGGACGTCATTTTAAAAGTGGTCCAGGTATAAGGTCTGATGCCTCTACCTCTACAGATGCTGCGGGTTTGAACCAGCATGGACCACCATTTCATTGGCACCTTAAAGCCCTGAGCAAACCCTCTACACCACCAGTATCCTTGGGGGGAAGACAACTCTCTTAGTGCATTTATCTTTTCATTTTTAGTGTTGAATTCTAAAAGTGGATTTTGTGCTACTTAAAGTCAACGGGCTGAAGAACTCTGGCGGGAATTGAACTCTCAGTCTCTTTAACAATGTACAGCTCTTTACCATGAGGCGCCACATTCTTGCCTCTTTCCCAGGCTTCCTGGCCAGTTTTCAATCGTCAGTAGAAGGACGTCATTTTAAAAGTGGTCCAGGTATAAGGTTTGGTCCAATAACCTCTGCATTAAAAGCCTCTTTGTTCCAAGATGAGCTACACCAGGACACAAGTTTAACTGCACTGAAAACTTTTTATCTTTTGTCCTTTGTTTCAAGCTTTCAAAATGTTCAACATGTTAAAGAACATGTTGAAGAGGGCACTGAACCTCAACACAAGCAGGTACTCCTATTTAAATAAAAAAAACTGACTAGTTTTCACATTTAATATTTGACAGAGCATTCCTTGGCGTAATTTTCTGATAGTTTTGCATAGAATTGAACTCAGTCCTGCAACATCTCAAACACATTCTCTACCTCCTGAGCTTTACAGCAACCCATCAAACCAACTATGTGCCACAAGATTAACATGTCCAGACTGAGAAAAGTAATGCGTGTAGTGGCAGGATGGAGATGCACATTTTGATGTATAACACACCTGGGTGCACGTTACGGTTCGGGCCGTATTAACTGCCGAAGGAATGGCATAAATTTCGCCAAAATTACACGATTAATTCAAAATGGCCGACTTCCTGTTTGTTTGGGCCATGGCACCAAGAGACTTTTCTTTAAGTTGTGACATGATACAGGTGTGTACCGATTTTCGTGCATGTACGTCAAACCGTATTGTGGGGCTTGAGGCACAAAGTTTTCAAGGGGGCGCTGTTGAGCCATTTTGCCACGCCCATTAATGCAAACCATTAAATATCACATTTTTCGCCAGGCCTGGCTTGGTGCAAAATTTGGTGACTTTTTGGGCACGTTTAGGGGGAAAAAAGGCCCTCATTTCGTCAGAAGAAAGAAGAAAGAAGAAAGAAAAGAAAAAAAGAGAAGAAAGAAGAAAAAAAATGATTCCTACAGATACAATAGGACCTTCGCACTGTAAGTGCTCAGGCCCTAAAAATGTCAAACATTCTGGATTCATTACAAATCAACTGAAATATTGCAAGCCTTTTATTTTAATATTGCTGATCATGGTTTACAGATTAAGAAAACTCAAATATCCTATCTAAAAAAATTTGAATATTCTGGGAATCTTAATCTTAAACTGTAAGCCATAATCAGCAATATTAAAATAATAAAAGACTTGCAATATTTCAGTTGATTTGTAATAATCCAGAATGTATAACATTTTTGTTTTTTCTAATTGCATTACAGAAAATAAAGAACTTTATCACAATATTCTAATTTTCTGAGACAGTCCTGTATATTATGTTATGAGATCTCATGGGATGTTAAACTATAGTATTATATTGTTATATATTATAGTATGGTGATATAATTTTGTTATGTTAGAATATAAAAGTTGTTATATTAGGATATTATATGCTATTATAGTATTACATATATTTATATTATATCGTGCTATATTATATCACTCTATATGATAATTGTTTATTTTCAAATTAATATTCTTAATTTATTTATCTACTTTCATTATATTACACACACACACACACACCTAGATGTTTATGTAATAACTGCTCGGGGTTTATGTTCTGGGTCTCTGGAAAGTGTCTAGACACAACTTTTGTTGTATTAGACGCTATATAAATAAAATTGAATTGAATTGAATAGATATATATCATTGTAACTCGATGTTGTACTGTATGTTAATAAAATAAATAAAAAAGAACTCCAACAAGTCTCATAAATAAAAACAGCACATTTATTCACAGAATCAAAACAGAACAGACTCGAGGAATAAAAACATCCATGTTTGCGTCTTGTGAGCCGGCGATCCGACCACAGAACTCAGAGAACCGGTTTGGTTTTTGTTTTGAAATTACAAAATAAAAATAGAGAAATAATCCAAAATAATCCGTTTCCCATCTTTTGTTTTGATAATAAAAAATGGAAAACGGATCGTTATCCGATTTCATTGATGTGTTTGAAAATGGAAATTGTGAATTAAAACAGCGAGTGGAAAACTCTTTTCTCTATTTCCTATTCGTTTCCAAGGATACTGAAAACAAGGATTGGACAAATGGGGGGATTGCACATGTGCAGTAATGAATGAAGAAAGTTGTTTCTGGTTCTTTTGTTCATCAGATTGAAAATGAACAGTTTTAGATTTTTTTTAATGTTGAAACAGAAAATAAATCAAATATGAAACCTGGGAGTGAAACATGAGTTTAATCTGTAATCTGTCTTCACTCCGTCATGAAACTGCAGTGATGTTGTGACAGTCCGTTCAGCTGCGGCAGGGGTCGGCAACCCAAAATGTTTTAGATCCATATTGGACCAAAAACACAAAAAACAAATATGTCTGGAGCCGCAAAAAATGAAAAGTCTTGTATCAGCCTTAGAATGAAGAAACACATGCTGCATGTTTCTATATTAGTTAGAACTGTGGGAAGATTTTTTTTTTACATTATGCACTTTGAGAAAAAAAGTCAATGTCGAGAAAAAAATCAAAATGTCAAGATTAATGTTGAAGTACAATCTTGAGACAAAAGTAGAAATGTCGAGAAAAAAGTCGAAATGTCGAGAAAAAAGGAAAAAAGGAAAAAAGACAAGAAAAAGAAAAAAAAAGGAAAAAAGACAAAAAATAGAAAAAAAGGAAAAAAGAAAAAAAGGAAAAAAAAGCTCAAACATTTTTGAAAAAACTTCAGACTCTAAAGAGCCGCTCTGGAGTCGTGGGTTGCCGACCCCAGTTTAAAAAAAAAAAGCAGCGTCCAATCAATAATCAATAATCAATAACATAAACTGAACTCTAAAATACTGGAAACAAATAGGAAATAGAGAAAAGAGTTTTTTCCACTCACTGTTTTAATTCCCAATTTCGATTTTCAAACACATCAATGAAATCGGAAAACGGATAATGATCCGTTTTCCGTTTTTTATTATCAAAACAAAAAACGGGAAACGGATTATTTTGGATTATTTCTCTATTTTTATTTTGTCAATTTAAAACAAAAAACGGATGGCCCAAAGTCCACGGACCCTTTACCTTCATTAAGCATCTTAATAAGGGGAAGAAGTGATCATTTAAGGTTCAGAAAAATCTCGTACATCAAAGAAAGTGATTCAAGAACATTCAGGTGTTTCAGTGCTGAGAGAAGTCCGGATGAAGCAGAACCGGGAGAACTCGGGACTTCCTGTCACCCGTAAACATCAACCTCATCAAGTCCAGTGAGTTTTGAGTCGTCTGAGAGTGAAAAGTTCGGCGTGGGCTCGTCCTGTCGGGACGAGGCAGAGCCGGGCTGTGATTGGACGAGAGTGACTCCTCCCCCTCCGTCACGTCTCATGTTTAGCTGCTGAGCGACCCGGTGGGTAGAAGGTTCTGCTCCGGTCGGAGGGGGAAACGTGCCGATGTGTTGACAGACCAGCTCACGGGTGAACATGCTGGAACAGTGAAAAACAAGACAGGAAGTAGCTGCTCTGCTCACTTCCTGTGATCAGTCCTGGAGAGAAAAGACGAGCAGCGGTACTCGGTACTCCGGCCTCTCCCCAAAGTCCAGTCCCCGGTAAAAACACGCGGTTCCCGCCGGGACGGCGTCAGAACGGAGAGTTCATCCCCAGCTTGGTTTCAAACTGCAGCTTCTGCCGTTTCTGGTACCGGACCCGGACCCTGAGACGGAGAGAAGAGACGGAGAGAAGAGACGGATCAGAGACCCAGATACGACTGAAGACACACCGACCTCAAGCTTTTAATCTGTAAAAACACAGAGCTGGAGAGAGATGAGGGGGAAAATAAAACCTAATAAAACTAACTGGGTCAATTATAGCTCTGTAGTCATTGATGGATAAAACACCCAGTGGCTCATTTTTTTTTTTAGTTCCTAGTTCTAGTTCCTAGTTCCTGGTCATGGTTCCTGGTTCCTTTTTTTAGTTCCTAGATCCTGGTCATCATGGTTCTAGTTTCTCGTTCCTTTTTTTAGTTCCTGGTTTCTAGGTCATGGTTCTAGTTCCTGGTTCTAGTTCCTAGGTCATGGTTCTAGTTCCTAGGTCATGGTTCTAGTTCCTAGGTCATGGTTCTAGTTCCTGGTTCTAGTTCCTAGGTCATGGTTCTAGTTCCTGGATCTAGTTCCTAGGTCATGGTTCTAGTTCCTGGTTCTAGTTCCTAGTTCCTGGTTCTAGTTCCTAGGTCATGGTTCTAGTTCCTGGTTCTAGTTCCTAGGTCATGGTTCTAGTTCATGGTTCTAGTTCCTAGGTCATGGTTCTAGTTCCTAGTTCATGGTTCTAGTTCCTAGGTCATGGTTCTAGTTCCTAGGTCATGGTTCTAGTTCATGGTTCTAGTTCCTAGGTCATGGTTCTAGTTCCTAGTTCATGGTTCTAGTTCCTAGTTCATGGTTCTAGTTCCTAGGTCATGGTTCTAGTTCCTAGGTCATGGTTCTAGTTCCTAGGTCATGGTTCTAGTTCCTGGTTCTAGTTTCCTAGGTCATGGTTCTAGTTCCTAGGTCATGGTTCTAGTTCCTAGGTCATGGTTCTAGTTCCTAGGTCATGGTTCTAGTTCCTGGTTCTAGTTCCTAGGTCATGGTTCTAGTTCCTGGTTCTAGTTCCTAGGTCATGGTTCTAGTTCCTAGGTCATGGTTCTAGTTCCTAGGTCATGGTTCTAGTTCCTAGGTCATGGTTCTAGTTCCTAGGTCATGGTTCTAGTTCCTAGGTCATGGTTCCTGGTTCTAGTTCCTGGTTCTAGTTCCTAGGTCATGGTTCTAGTTCATGGTTCTAGTTCCTAGGTCATGGTTCTAGTTCCCTAGGTCATGGTTCTAGTTCATGGTTCTAGTTCCTAGGTCATGGATCTAGTTCCTAGGTCATGGTTCTAGTTCCTGGTTCTAGTTTCCTAGGTCATGGTTCTAGTTCCTGGTTCTAGTTCCTAGTTCCTGGTTCTAGTTCCTAGGTCATGGTTCTAGTTCCTAGGTCATGGTTCTAGTTCCTGGTTCTAGTTCCTAGGTCATGGTTCTAGTTCCTGGTTCTAGTTCCTAGGTCATGGTTCTAGTTCCTAGGTCATGGTTCTAGTTCCTAGGTCATGGTTCTAGTTCCTGGTTCTAGTTCCTAGGTCATGGTTCTAGTTCCTGGTTCTAGTTTCCTAGGTCATGGTTCTAGTTCCTGGTTCTAGTTCCTAGTTCCTGGTTCTAGTTCCTAGGTCATGGTTCTAGTTCCTAGGTCATGGTTCTAGTTCCTAGGTCATGGTTCTAGTTCCTGGTTCTAGTTCCTAGGTCATGGTTCTAGTTCCTCGTTCCTTTTTTTTTAGTTCCTAGTCATGGTTCCTTTTTTTAGTTCCTAGTTCCTGGTCATGGTTCCTGGTTCCTTTTTTTAGTTCCTAGTTCCTGGTTCCTTTTTTTAGTTCCTAGTTCCTGGTTCCTTTTTTTAGTTCCTAGTTCCTGGTTATGGTGCCTAATGAGCTCCAATACAGCAGGGCTCATTTTATTTTGAACACTGCCAAAACTCAAAATCTTATCAAGACTAACTTAAAACTTAACTAGAACTTAAAATGTGCTTGACACAAATGAAAGTCCAATTGAAACACGTGGGAAAAACCCCTTACCTTTTAAGTGATGTGTGTTATCAGGTGTAATTTTTAGGTTAGAAATAAGAACATTTCTTGGTAAGATCCTTAGTTTTTTGAGTGAATCAGTGAGTTTGGTCGACTGGTGTAAATTCAGGGTTTTTAACCTTGTACTGTCTTTGGGTCAAAATGACCCAATTCTTCTTTCCTTCTTTCCTCCTGCTCTCTCCTTCCTTCTTCCTTTCCTCCTTTTTTACCCTCCTTTACTCCTTTTTCTTCCTACCTCCCTTTCGTCATTCGTTCCTTTATTACCTTCTTTGCTTTTCCTTCCTTCTTTCCTTATTTTATCCGTTCCTTCCTTCTTCCCTCCCTTTTTTTCCTTTTCTCCCTTCTTTCCTTCCTTCTATCTTTCCTCCCTTCCTTACTTCCTTTCCTTCTCCACCCGGACCGCGCTCCACCCGTACTGCTCCACCCGGACCGTACCGTGCTCCACCCGGACCGTGCTCCACCCGCACCGTACTCCACCCGCACCGTACTCCACCCGGACCGTACTCCACCCGGACCGTACTCCACCCGTACCGTACTCCACCCGGACCGTACTCCACCCGTACCGTGCTCCACCCGCACCGTACTCCACCCGGACCGCACTCCACCCGGACCGTACTCCACCCGCACCGTACTCCACCCGGACCGTACTCCACCCGTACTCCACCCGGACCGTACTCCACCCGTACTCCACCCGGACCGTGCTCCACCCGTACTCCACCCGGACCGTACTCCACCCGCACCGTACTCCACCCGGACCGTGCTCCACCCGTACTCCACCCGGACCGTACTCCACCCGTACCGTACTCCACCCGGACCGTACTCCACCCGCACCGTACTCCACCCGCACCGTACTCCACCCGGACCGTACTCCACCCGGACCGTACTCCACCCGCACCGTACTCCACCCGTACCGTACTCCACCCGTACTCCACCCGGACCGTACTCCACCCGCACCGTACTCCACCCGTACTGCTCCACCCGGACCGTACTCCACCCGCACCGTACTCCACCCGGACCGTACTCCACCCGTACCGTACTCCACCCGTACTCCACCCGGACCGTACTCCACCCGCACCGTACTCCACCCGTACTCCACCCGTACCGTACTCCACCCGCACCGTACTCCACCCGGACCGTACTCCACCCGGACCGTACTCCACCCGTACTCCACCCGGACCGTACTCCACCCGCACCGTACTCCACCCGGACCGTACTCCACCCGTACCGTACTCCACCCGTACTCCACCCGGACCGTACTCCACCCGCACCGTACTCCACCCGTACTCCACCCGTACCGTACTCCACCCGCACCGTACTCCACCCGGACCGTACTCCACCCGGACCGTACTCCACCCGGACCGTACTCCACCCGGACCGTACTCCACCCGGACCGTACTCCACCCGCACCGTACTCCACCCGGACCGCACTCCACCCGGACCGTACTCCACCCGGACCGTACTCCACCCGGACCGTACTCCACCCGTACTCCACCCGGACCGTACTCCACCCGCACCGTACTCCACCCGGACCGTACTCCACCCGTACCGTACTCCACCCGTACTCCACCCGGACCGTACTCCACCCGGACCGTACTCCACCCGGACCGTACTCCACCCGTACTCCACCCGTACCGTACTCCACCCGGACCGTACTCCACCCGTACCGTACTCCACCCGGACCGTACTCCACCCGCACCGTACTCCACCCGTACTCCACCCGTACCGTACTCCACCCGTACCGTACTCCACCCGGACCGTACTCCCCTAGTACCGCTTCCTTCCTTCTTCGCTCATTTCTTTCTTTCCTTTTCTCCATTCCTCCCTCCCTCCCTTTTTTCCTTTTCTCCCTTTCCTACTTCCTTCCTTTCTCCATTCCTTCCATCTTTTCTCCCTTTCTCCCTTCTTTCTTTCCTTACTTCCATCTTTTCTCCCTTCCTTACTCCCTTTCCTACTTCCTTCCTTCCTTCCATCTTTTCTCCCTTTCTTCCATCTTTTCTCCCTTCTTTCCTTCCTTTCCTACTTCCTTCTTTTTCTCCTTTCTTCCTTCTTTTTCTCATTTCTTCCTTCTTTTTCTCCTTTCTCCCTTTCCTACTTCCTTCCATCTTTTCTCCCTTCTTTCCTTCCTTCCATCTTTCCTCCCTTTCCTACTTCCTTCCTTCTTTTTCTCCTTTCTTCTTCTCCTTTCTCCCTTCCTTCCATCTTTTCTCCCTTCCTTACTCCCTTTCCTACTTCCTTCCTTCTTTTCTCCTTTCTCCCTCCCTTCCATCTTTTCTCCCTTCCTTCCTTCTTTCTTTCTTTTTCTCCCTTCCTTCCATCTTTCCACCCTTCCTTACTCCCTTTCCTACTTCTCCAGAAACACGACCATCCTGAAGGAAGAGGAGGAACCGTACTCCACCCTCTCGCTCCACCCGTACTGTACTCCCCCCGTACCGCTCCGCCCGTACTCCACCAGCACCACCACCCGTACCGTATCTCGTGGATCTTCACCACCTCGTTGACCACCACCCGTACCGTATCTCGTGGATCTTCACCACCTCGTTCACCACCACCCGTACCGTATCTCGTGGATCTTCACCACCTCGTTGACCACCACCCGTACCGTATCTCGTGGATCTTCACCACCTCGTTCACCACCACCCGTACCGTATCTCGTGGATCTTCACCCCCTCGTTCACCACCACCCGTACCGTATCTCGTGGATCTTCACCCCCTCGTTCACCAGCACCACCACCCGTACCGCTCCACCCGTACCGTATCTCGTGGATCTTCACCCCCTCGTTCACCACCACCCGTACCGTATCTCGTGGATCTTCACCACCTCGTTCACCAGCACCACCACCCGTACCGTATCTCGTGGATCTTCACCACCTCGTTCACCAGCACCACCACCCGTACCGTATCTCGTGGATCTTCACCCCCTCGTTCACCACCACCCGTACCGCTCCACCAGCACCACCACCCGTACCGTATCTCGTGGATCTTCACCCCCTCGTTCACCACCACCCGTACCGCTCCACCAGCACCACCACCCGTACCGTATCTCGTGGATCTTCACCACCTCGTTCACCACCACCCGTACCGTATCTCGTGGATCTTCACCACCTCGTACCACCACCACCCGTACCGTATCTCGTGGATCTTCCCCACCTCGTTCACCACCACCCGTACCGTATGTCGTGGATCTTCACCACCTCGTTCACCACCACCCGTACCGTATGTCGTGGATCTTCACCACCTCGTTCACCACCACCCGTACCGTATCTCGTGGATCTTCCCCACCTCGTTCACCACCACCCGTACCGTATGTCGTGGATCTTCACCACCTCGTTCACCACCACCCGTACCGTATGTCGTGGATCTTCACCACCTCGTTCACCACCACCCGTACCGTATCTCGTGGATCTTCACCACCTCGTTCACCAGCACCACCAGCAGGGGGGACAGCGAGGCGAGCAGCCAGCACTCCAGCGGGACCTGCTTCAGGCTGAAGCTCAGCGGGTTGCTGCCGTCTCTCCACAGCTGGTAGTCCACGGTCGCCTGGACGACCTGGCCCAGGAGTCTGGAAGAGGAGGAGGTGTAAAAGAGGACAAAGACCAGGCTAAGCTCTGGTGATCTCTGATTCAGCCACAGCTTACAGAACCACAAAGGGTTACCACGGAAACCGCTACGATAAAGAGGAGCAGCACAAGAGTAGCTGTCATTATCCCACTCAGTTTATATGCAGATGACGCTCTTGTTTATGTTCACAACCAGAGGAGATGGAGGCTGTGTGCTTCAGTGGCCACGGTTACGTGATGTTTTTTTAATTTTATAATAATTTTAATTATTCCGTATTAAATAATTCAGAATTAAACTATTTTCCCTCGAGTTTACATGGAAATAGTAATTCTGAATTGAGGTTTACATGGAAAACACGTTTGATTGGCGTTATCCAATTATATATATATATATATATATATATATTTATTTTTATATATATATATTTATACATATTTATTTTTATATATATATATATATATATATATATATATATATATATATATATATATATATATATAATTTATAATTGGATATATATATATATTTATTTTATATATATATATATATATATATATATATATATATATATATATATATATATATATATATTTATTTTTATATATATATTTATACATATTTATTTTTATATATATATATAATTTATAATTGGATATATATATATATATATATATATATATATATATTATTTATTTATTTATTGATATATATATATATTGATATATATATATATATATATATATATATATATATATATATATATATATATAAATGTATACAAAAGAAATAAAAAAGTAAATAATATATGTCTATATAAATATATATTAATAAATTAAATATATGATATATTAAAATATATAGGATATATATATATTAATAAAATAATATATATATATATTATTATATATAATATTAATAATAATAATAATAATAATAATAATAATAATAATAATAATAATAACAATAATAATAATAATAATAATAATAATAATAAAACAATAATAATAACCATTACAGTTACCAGGAACAGAGCAGAGCGTGTGGACCGGGTGGGAGGCGGTAACTTACACGGCCGGCACCGTGAGGCACCACCAGGTGTTGCTGAAGGGACTCTTCCTCCACAGAGGCTGAGAGCGGTGGACGTAGCTGAGAGAGATCACCACTGCAACACCAGGACAGGACAGGTTAGCAGAGCTCACACCCACGTGTGCACTAGGGGTGGAACTATAGATCTGGCCACGAAATCTGGCGATACAAAAACGTCACGATACGTGTCGTGGAGGTGACAAACTGTAGCTGATATTGGGTTATTAATATGAATATATTGTGTTTACTAGTAACATCATGTTGGTGCAGCGGGATCACGTGACGACCTCGACCCGCGGATCAAAATCTGACTACGCTCAGAAGAAACTAGTACCGTTTTGCGGCCCCGATCACAGGACTCTTGGGGGTTTTGAGCTCCGAACTTTTACCTATAAGGTGAGCATGAATCAATCTGTTTTATGATGTAAAGATTGTGTCGTCCCCAAAGGTGGAGGATGAAACGATACCGGGGTTCACCTTACGGCCTCAGGCTGGAGCAGGTGAAGCTCTGAGCTCTGGAACAAGATAAATAACCGTCATGTTGGATTTGGAGTTTGGGACTTTTCATAGTTTATTTATTTACTTTTATCTACTTATTTAATTTTAGTTGTTACATTTCTGGAAAAGAAAAAATTCGAAATGTCGAGAAAAGAGTCAAAATGTTGAGAAAAAAGTAAAAATGTCGAGATTAATGTTGAAGTACAATTTCAAGGAAAAAGTTGAAATGTTGAGAAAAAAAGTCTAAATGTCGAGAAAAAAGTCAAAATGTCGAGAAAAAAAGTCTAAATGTCGAGAAAAAAGTCAAAATGTCGAGAAAAAAAGTCAAAATGTCGAGAAAAAAGTCGAAATGTCGAGAAAAAAGTCAAAATGTTGAGAAAAAAGTCAAAATGTTGAGAAAAAAGTCGAAATTTCGAGAAAAAAATCGAAATGTCGAGATTAATGTTGAAGTATAATTTAAAGAAAAAAGTCGAAATGTTGAAAAAAAGTCAAATTGTTGAGAAAAAAGTCAAAATATTGAGAAAAAAGTCAAAATTTCGAGAAAAAAGTCGAAATGTCGAGATTTCGAGAAAAAAGTCAAAATGTTGGGAAAAAAGTCAAAATGTCGAGAAAAAAGTCGAAATGTCGAGAAAAAAGTCGAAATTTCGAGAAAAAACAGTCATGTTGCATTTTGAGTTTGGGACTCTTCATAGTTTATTTATTTACTTTTATTTATTTATTTAATTTTAGTTGTTAAATTTCTGTAAAAGAAAAAAGTGAAGTCATACATGAGAGAAACTATTCAGTTTATGGCTAAATATTTGTACTTGTATGAAAGTGAAGATCATAATGCAAACCTGACATTTACTTTTAGTTCAGTTTGTGGAAAATGGTTGGCCTGGCTTTCTCTTTAAAACTTAAACAGTTATAAAGCATTACAAACTGGAACAATAGGGCAAACGCACAGCATTGTTTTGTATTTTGTGTCTTTCAAATAAAAAATACTGCTATAATATTGTATTGTATCATTATCGTGACATTAGTGTATCGTTACACCTCTAGTGTGCGTGTGCATGAGCGAGTCCGTACCCGTGTGTAACACCAGGAAGCCGGCCATGAGTTTCTGCGTGAGCAGCAGGCCGTTGGAGAGTTCCAGGAACCACTGAGGAGCCTCGGAGGACGAGCTGAGGGACAGGAGAAGAGGTCAGGTCAGAGGTCAGAGCTCAGGTCTGGACCCAGGTCATCCTGACCATAGACATTATATACGTAGACGCCCCATCCAGTGTTTTTGTCCGCTGCTGCGATACGTCAACGTCGCCGCCATATTGGATGTTCAAGACTGCGCTGTAAACTAATACAAGTAAATGGACTTATTTTCATAAAGCATCTTTCTACAAAGAAATTTACGTTTACATCTCATTTATTCATTCACACACACGCACTTTTTTCCTATTTTTTCTTTGTTCCTCTTTTTTACCTATTTTTTCTTCCTTTTTTACCTATTTCTTTTCTTTTTTTTTCTTATTTGTTCCTCTTTTTTTTCTTTGTTCCTCTTTTTCATTTTTTCTTCTTTTTTCATATTTTTTCCCTCTTTTTTTCTATTTTTTTCCAATTTTTTCCTGTTTTTCTCCTTTTTTTCCTCTTTTTTCCTCTTTATTTACTCTTTGTTCCTCGTTTTTCCCTATTTTCAAAAAGCGTCTTTCGTTTGTACGTTTTAAGTCTCATTTATTCATTCACACACATGCACTTTTTCCTCTTTTTTCCTCCTTTTTTTTTCCTTTGTTCCTCTTTTTTTCTCTTTTTTCCTCCTTTTTACCTATTTTTTCCTCATTTTTTACCTCTTTTCCTCTTTTTTTCCTTTTTTTTTCTTTGTTCCTCTTTTTTCATTTTTTCCTCTTTTCTCTTTTTTCATTTTTTCCTGTTTTTCTCCTTTTTTATTTTTTCCCTCTTTTTTTTCTTTTTTTCATCTTTTTTTTACTCTTTGTTCCTATTTTTTCCTTATTTTCATAAAGCATCTTTCTACAAAGAAATGTATGTTTTACGTCTCATTTATTCATTCACACACGCACTAATATACTTGGGAAACAGTTAGGCACCAAATATAATATATTTAATTTTCTCACATGGCAAAAATAAGAACTTTATTGATCCCACATAGGAGTAATTCATGTTGTATCAGCTCACAAAAAAATAAAGAAAAATCACAAAAATAAGAAAAATAGAGAAACATATTTTCTCATCAACAAAGCATATTTTACATAAACATATTTAAAAATGTTCAAGTAACAAAATAACATATTTGAACCATTTTTCAGATCTTTTCAGTTATTTAATTGTCTGAAAAATTGTTCAAATGTTATTTTGTTATTTGAAAATTTTAAATATGTTTTGTTAATGAGAAAATATGTTTCTCTATTTTTCTTATTTTTGTGAGGGGGATATATATTGTTTTTCGGCACTACCTTGTTCTCTATAGCTGATATAACATGAATTACTCCTATGTGGGATCAACAAAGTTCTTATTTTTGCCATCTGAGAAAATTAAATATATTATATTTGGTGCCTAACTGTTTCCCAAGTATATTAGTGCGTGTGTGAATGAATAAATGAGACGTAAAACGTACATTTCTTTGTAGAAAGACGCTTTATGAAAATAAGTCCATTTACTTGTATTAGTTTACAGCGCAGTCTTGAACATCCAATATGGCGGCGACGTTGACGTATCACAGCAGCTCCATGGGGCGTCTTAAGTATAAATGTCTATATTCTCCTGACAGCAGGGGGGGGGGGTTACCTGGCTATGAACAGGGAGCTGCAGGTGACGTTCTCGGCGATGGTGGCGTTCTTGCTGGCGGAGCAGACGGCCTGCAGGGTGAAGCCGAAGGCCAGCAGGAAGGCACAGAGCGTCAGGCCGAACTTCAGCAGGAAACAGCCCAGGAAGTAGTTCTGAGTCTGTTCACAGAGACGACAGGAAGTAGTTCTGAGTCTGTTCACAGAGACGACAGGAAGTAGTTCTGAGTCTGTTCACAGAGACGACAGGAAGTAGTTCTGAGTCTGTTCACAGAGACGACAGGAAGTAGTTCTGAGTCTGTTCACAGAGACGACAGGGAGCCGGTCAGCCGCAGGACTAAAGCCACGCGTAGCGGTGGTTGGAGCTCGGCTGCAGGGGGCGCTGTGGAGCAGCGGTTCAGGTCACGTTGTCACAGAGATCATTCAGTTTACATACGTGTGGAAATGAGGAGGAAGAAGATACAACTAGATCAGCAGGCTCAAAGCTGGACCTGGACCCGAGACCAACACCTCCAGTCATCAGTAAAGTTAACAGCAGCAGGTTATCAGTGCAGACCTCCCTGTTCCTGGAGTCACAGCTTCTCACTTCATGATGGTTTCAGCTCTACTAGTAATAAAGTCCTTTATTTTCTGTAATGTAACTAAAAAAAACAAAAATGTCATACATTCTGGATTCATTACAAATCAACTGAAATATTGCAAGCCTTTTATTATTTTAATATTGCTGATTATGGCGTACAGTTTAAGATTAAGATTCACAGAATATTGTACATTTTCTTAAGCTGTAAACCATGATCAGCAATATTAAAATAATAAAAGGCTTGCAATATTTCAGTTGATTTGTAATGAATCCAGAATGAATGGCATTTTTTTTTTTTTTTTTTTTTTTAAATTGCATTACAGAAAATAAAGAACTTTATCACAATATTCTAATTTTCTGAGACAGTCCTGTAGTTGGAACCTTATTACTGCAGTGCCCCGATCAGCACAAATGTGTATTCGTAAAGTCCCGTCAAATCCCGTAAAATCCCATCAAAGGCTGATTTATGGTTCCGCGTTACACAAACGCAGAACTTGCGGCGTAGGTTACGCGGCGACGCGCACCGTACGGTGTGTGTCGCCGCGTACCTTATGCCGTAGGCTCTGCGTTGATTTAACGCGGAACCATAAATCAGCCTTAAGTCAGACAAGTGTTGCTCAACCCGTGAAGACGCATGAAAGGCAAGTTTGATTTTCTTTTCTCTTCTCCCGTTCTACATGTAGCTGAAAAGCTTAAAGTAACTAAAGTAACGTAATGTTTTTTTGTCTTAGAGCAGGGGTGTCAAATGTGCGGCCCGAAGGAGATTTTCGTGCGGCCCGCGAGAAGTTTCCAACGTAAAAAAACGAAATGTTAATTTACTAAAAAGGAAGGCATAAATAATTGCCATGAATCGCAGCATTTCCGATAATATATTTCTTCTACAAATCCATCGTTATTCCACAAAGAGATTATTTCTTTGTAGACGGTCGTTTATTTTTATTAAATGACTACTATTATATACTTTTGCAGGAAAAATATCACTGCTAAAAAAGATGAAAGAAGATATTTATTCGGAGAATTTCAGTTTTGAATACGAGGATAGTGACAAAGTAAAACAGTTAAAAGAGAAGTGCTGACTTTTTCGGCACACTGGTGTAAATATCTGCGCCAATTTTTAAAAATAAATACACTTAATTGTACTGGAAAAATCTCTAAATCACAAAGAAACACTCTCGGATGTAATAAGAAAGATTTTGCTTTTAATTAAATTTCCTATAAAAAAGCGAAATATTAAAAAAACATACTTGTTTCTGTTTATCTTTGTAAAATGATATTAAAAGTATGTTACATAATTTGAAAAAAACGAGAAATTTCAAGAAAAGATCCTGAAGAAATACATTTTACATAATTAGAGTGTAAACAAAGTGCATATTTCCTCTAAAATTAACTAAACTGATATTGGATTAGATAACAATAGTAAAAAAAAAAAGAATTAGAAAACATTTTTTTTCGCACCGTTTTTGTTATTTTGAGCGTGCGGCCCGCAAGAAAAAAATTGGTCAAATCCGGCCCGCCAAGAAAAATGAGTTTGACACCCCTGTCTTAGAGTAACTATAACGGGATTACCCAAATTACAACTGTAACGCGGTACATTACTGCGTTACTGGCGAATGTAATCTCGTTACAGCCAACACTGCAGGTGAGTGACGGGGGCCGTACTTTCTTTGGGATGGAGTCCAGGTTCTTCCCCGTGGCCACCGTCATGACGGAGCTGTCCGGAGGTTTCCCCAGCAGAGACACGCTGAAAACAACCCGGACATCACAATGAGGGTCACGACCTCCCAAACCCCCGAGTCATCGGTGTTTGAGGTGAGTTTGTACCTGAGCAGCGGGCAGCTGAAGCAGGACACCCACAGGATGTCGGTGGTGTTCAGGGGGGGCGGCAGCTGAGCCGCGCAGGCCAGGAACTGGACAAACAACCCACACCAGTCGGTTAGGAAGCAGTAGGGCTGGACTAAAAAATTTATCACGATCATTTCTGGCATTTATCCAGATAACGATAAAAAAATACCAATTCAACTCCATCTTTGTAACTATAAATCTATCACCACATTCAGTCTTTGGAGCCAAATCACTGCTCTAAAAGATAATAAATACTAAACTACACCAATTAAATTGAATTAATAAAAACCAATTAAATGAGTTACACCTTTCTTTCTTTCTTTCTTTCTTTCTTTCTTTCTTTCTTTCTTTCTTTCTTTCTTTCTTTCTTTCTTTCTTTCTTTCTTTCTTTCTTTCTTTCTTTCTTTCTTTCTTTCTTTCTTTCTTTCTTTCTTTCTTTCTTTCTTTCTTTCTTTCTTTCTTTCTCTTTCTTTCTTTCTTTCTTTCTTTCTTTCTGGCTAACATAACATATCTAAAAAAATTAGAATATTCTGAGAATCTTAATCTTAAACTGTAAGCCATAATCAGCAATATTAAAATAATAAAAGGCTTGTATTATTTCAGTTGATTTGTAATGAATCCAGAATGTATGACATTCTTGTTTTTTTAATTGCATTACAGAAAATAAAGAACTTTATCACAATATCCTAATTTTCTGAGACAGTCCTGTATTTCCAGGTCCTCCAAGCTATTTATTAAATAAATATTCTCTGCTCTTGACCAGCGTTTACTGCTGCTGCATCTTGAAACTTTGTTTGGAAAACCAGCCCAGCAGGAATAAAAGCGTCATGGAGACAGACGGGCGAGGGAACGAGCAGAAAGAAAGACCGGAATTAATTTAAAGTGGAATGAGTGTAAACATGATACTACGGAAGAGTATTAGGGCCCATGCAGAAGAAAAAATATTTGAGAGGGGAAAATTTTTTTTCATTGTGCACTTGAAGAAAAAAGTCGAAATGTCGAGATTAATGTTGAAATACAATTTCAAGAATAAAGTCAAAATTTTGACTTTTTTCTCAACATTTCGACTTTTTTCTCGACATTGACTTGTTTCTCAAAGTGCATAATGAAAATTTTTTTTTTTCTTTTGTAAAATATTATTTTAATTTTTTCTCCTGCCTGGCCCTAATACTCTTCCGTAAGATACAACTATTCTATTCGGATTTAAAATCGGAATAAACCAGCCACTTACTTGGGAGTTAAGTTTAATTCGGAATGGCCATTTTCATGCGGAATTAGATGTTTACATGGTAATTTTTACTCATTTTTAATTTTAATTCTGAATTAAAGAGGAATTAAACTTCCCATGTAAACGCACTCACTGATACACGTCCCCAATCGTTACCTGGGGCGCCCCAGAACCGGGACGGCCTCGGCCTCACCTGAACGATGACCAGGCTGAGCTGGCACTGCAGCAGGAACAGGAAGCACTTCCGGATGCCGGAGGTGGTGTGGCGCGCCTGCAAGACAGCGGTGGTCAGAGCCCGGCGTGAACCAGACTAGAGAGAAGGTGGAGAGAGGAGAGGCTGACCTGCTCGATGAGCTTCACGATGCTGACGCTGTCCCCCTGGTGGAAGGACACGGAGCAGCCCAGGCTGTTGAGCTGCCCCGACAGCCGGGTGGGGGACAGGCCCTCCATGTCCCCGTCCAGCCCTCTGCTGGCGTAGCCGAACGTCTCCCACGAGCACTGGGACGGGTACAGGGGGTCCAGCGCAAGGCTGCAACACGACGGCAGGGAGTTAGAACCACAACCAACAGAAACACCAGACCAGGAACCAGACTAAGGGTGCTTTCACACCTGTCCCGTTTGGAGCAGTTGTTCCGAAACAGGGAGCGTTTCCTCCTAAAGATCGGTTTGTTTGGTACATGTGAACACAGCAATTGCGCTTGGATGCGGGACAAAACAAGCGAGCCGAGATCTCCTAGGAGAGGTTAGGGTTAGGTTCTCGGCTCGCTTCCATTCCAGACCTGGAGCGGTGCGTTTTTTTTATTTGGAGTGGGAACATAATCGACACAGCAACCGACACAACTCCATTCATTGTGTACAGGACTGTCTCAGAAAATTAGAATATTGTGATAAAGTCCTTTATTTTCTGTAATGCAATTAAAAAAACAAAAATGTCATACATTCTGGATTCATTACAAATCAACTGAAATATTGCAAGCCTTTTATTATTTTAATATTGCTGATTATGGTTTACAGATTAAGATTAAGATTCCCAGAATATTCTATTTTTTTGAGATAGGATATTTGAGTTTTCTTAAGCTGTAAGCCATGATCAGCAACTGTTAGTGTAAAGCCTGTAGTTATCTTGAATAGTTACCTCAGGTCACTCTGCAGGAACAGACGGCTGTTGCGGAAGTTTGCTGAACTCCCCAGACAGCAGGTCACCTCCCTGTTCTCCTGCATGATCTTCATCATCTCACACATGGCTGTAGGAGAGGAGAGAGGACGTGAGCGGGGTGTGATGGAGGAGACGGAGGAATGAGACGGAGGAAGACCAGAGGTCCACCGGACATGAGCGGGGTGTGATGGAGGAGACGGAGGAAGACCAGAGGTCCACCAGACATGAGCGGGGTGTGATGTAGGAGACGGAGGAAGACCAGAGGTCCACCGGGACCGGGACTCACTGTCGGGGGTGCAGTCGGTGAAGAGCGGCACCAGGAGAGGCACGTTGTCGATGTTCTTCAGGTGCGGACGGACCTGGTGGATCCCGCGAGGCAGCTTGGCCTGAGGAAGAGCAGGACGGTGTTAGGAGGACCAGAGCCGAGCCTGAAGACCGGGACATGGAGGAGTGTTCTGAACACACCTGTGTCGTCTAGGGGACTTCTGGGTAATACTGTTGTGAAGTTAATCAAACTTCTGAACTAGTTAGTCCTCATGAAACTATCACATGTTAACAGATGACAGGGCAGCCCTTCCTGAGTTTTGTCAGGGGGGTCGACTGTCCTGGGAACAGCTGAACCATTGTCAGTTGAACCATCTGTTAAAGACCCCCATGAAGTTGCTGTTTTTGTCCAGGAAGACATTTGACCTATGTGAGGAAGATGTCTGTTTGTTTCTGCATACCACAGATTAGTTCATCTTTAACTGAAATGTCACATGTGTGACCTTTTTAAACCTCGATGTCTGTTACCTCCGTCTGTTTCCTGTTTTCTTCCAATTGTCCATTATCTATACACTGACAGTCCGTATATGGTCATTTCCTGTGTCCCATTCTCAATAAAAGCGTCTTGCAGAAAGAGCATCTTGAGAGAAGAGCTTGGGAGTTCTCTGTGAGGGCCTGCGGGTCCTGCACTCCTCTGCTCTCCTCTCCACATTTCTGCAGAAAGCCTTAAAAATCATTCTAACAGTCTCTGTGTCTTTCCTAGTTACGAATTTATGTTATGTTGATTTAAGGATCCAACACTGTACAGCAGGTAGGGGTGTAATAATATATCGTGTCACGAAATTTCACGATACAAAAACGTTGTGGAGGTGACAAACTATAGCGAGATATTGTGTTATTAATATTCATATATTGTGTTTACTAGTAACGCGCATCCTATTGGTGCAGCGCCTCGACCCGCGGACCAAAATCTGACTACTCTCAGAAGAAACTAGTACCGTTTTGCGTTCCCAATCACAGGACTCTTGGGCGTTTTGAACTCCGAACTTTTACTTCTTAAGTGAGCATGAATCAATCTTTTTTATGATGTAAAGATTGTGTCGTCCCCAAAGGTGGAGGATGAAACGATACCGGGGTTCACCTTACGGCCTCAGGCTGGAGCAGGTGAAGCTCTGAGCTCTGGCAGAAGATAAATAACAGTCATGTTGCATTTGGAGTTTGGGACTTTTCATAGTTTATTTATTTACTTTTATTTATTTAATTCATTTTAGTTGTTAAATTTCTGTAAATGAAAAAAGTCAAGTCATACATGAGAGAAACTATTCAGTTTGTGGCAAAATACTTTTACTGAAGATGAAACTGAAGATGCATAATGCAAACCTGACATTTACTTTTAGTTCAGTTTGTGGAAAATGGTTGGCCTGGCTTTCTCTTTAAAACTTAAACAGTTATAAATCATTACAAACTGGAACAATAGGGCAAACGTACAGTATTGTTTTGTATTTTGTGTCTTTCAAATAAAAGACAATTTTTTCCAGATCTATGTTCCTCATTCAAGGTTGTTAAAAAAATACTGCTATGATATCGTATCGTTATCGTGAGATTAGTGTATCGTTACACCCCTAACAACAGGACACCCACATCTGGGCGTTTCTCCTAGGTAATCTGATATTTTGGGGGGTTCATTTGCTATCAGTTGATTTGGGGCTGGGAGGATAAATAAATGCTCCTGAACCTGCTACAGTGATGTTTAAGAGAGCCGTGAAGCCACATTTGGGGCATTAGGTAACCAGAAGGGGTCGGGGGTGTCATTACTCTGTTGCAGTCCTCCAGGAAGCTGGGCACGTCACTGTCGGTGGGCTGGAAGCTGGCCAGGTCTGAGTGAGCTTCCTCCTCGGGCAGCAGCGGCCCCTCCGCCTCGTCCCGGGAATCTACGTCAGTGGAACAGAAAAACAAGGACATGTCACGCTTTTCACATGTGTTCAGGGTTTCTGGCGGCGCTGCGGCCCCCGTCCGGGACCACGCCCACATCAGGGACCACGCCCTCATTCCTGAGGACCGGAGAACCGGAGGACCTGGACGGGGTCCCAGATCTGCTGGAGTCGAGCTTTACTTACAACAAACACGACACCTCAGATTTAACCCTTGTACCGTCTTTGGGTCAAAATGACCTAATTCTCCCGTTCCTTCCTTCTTCCCTTCCTCCTTCCTTCCTTCTTTTTTCCCTAACTTCCTTCTTCCCTTCCTCTTTTCTTATTTCCTTCCTTCCTTCCTTATTTCCTTCCTTCCTTCCTTATTTCCTTCCTTCCTTCCTTCCTTCCTTCCTTCCTTCCTTCCTTCCTTGTTTTCTCTCTTCCTTCCTTCTTTCTTTGTTTTCTCTCTTCCTTCCTTCTTTCCTTGTTTTCTCCCTTCCTTCCTTCTTTCCTTGTTTTCTCCCTTCCTTCCTTCTTTCCTTGTTTTTTCCCTTCCTTCCTTCTTTCTTTCCTTGTTTTCTTCCTTCCTTCCTTCCTTCTTTCCTTGTTTTCTCTCTTCCTTCCTTCTTTCCTTGTTTTTTCCCTTCCTTCCTTCTTTCTTTCCTTGTTTTCTTCCTTCCTTCCTTCCTTCTTTCCTTGTTTTCTCTCTTCCTTCCTTCTTTCCTTGTTTTCTCCCTTCCTTCCTTCCTTCTTTCCTTGTTTTCTCCCTTGTTTCCTTCCTTGTTTTCTTCCTTGTTTCCTTCCTTGTTTTCTTCCTTGTTTCCTTCCTTCCTTGTTTTCTCCCTTCCTTCCTTCTTTCCTTCCTTGTTTTCTCCCTTCCTTCTTTCCTTGTTTTCTCCCTTCCTTCCTTCTTTCCTTCCTTGTTTTCTCCCGTCTTTCCTTCCTTGTTTTCTCCCTTCTTTCCTTCCTTGTTTTCTCCCGTCTTTCCTTCCTTGTTTTCTCCCGTCTTTCCTTCCTTGTTTTCTCCCTTCTTTCCTTCCTTCCTTGACCCGATGACAGCACAAGGGTTAAGGGTCAATGCTGACTGATCAGCAGAGGTTTGCCGTTTCTATAAAGATGTTAAGAGGTTCCAACAATTACTGTTCACAAAGTTTTCCTGAGCAGTGAACGCTTTGGTTGGGACTTTGGAGAAATGTTGTTCAGAGGAAGCCGAGTCGAAGAGAGCTAGAGGAAGACAGAGAAAGTCGGAGGAAGACAGAGGAAGTCGGAGGAAGAGAGAGGAAGTCAGAGGAAGAGAGAGGAAGTCGGAGGAAGAGAGAGGAAGTCGGAGGAAGAGAGAGGAAGTCGGAGGAAGAGAGAGGAAGTCGGAGGAAGAGAGAGGAAGTCGGAGGAAGAGAGAGGAAGTCAGAAGAAGCCGGAGGAAGACAGAGGAAGCCGACAGCAAGCTGTGATGGGAAGTCTAAGTCTAAGGCGGTCTAAGTCGGTCTAAGTGGGTACCCTGGTGCAGCTCGTCCGGCAGCGAGCCCTGGCCCGGGCTGGACGGGGCTCCACCGTAGGGCCCGTCTCCGTTGGGGGTGAGAGAGATGTGACAGTTCCAGCCCGTCTCCAGACCCATCTTCTCTGCAAACACCTGGGGACACACAGGAGGCGTGGTCAGAACTAGGGCTGCAACGATTCGTCAACGTTGTCGACAAAAATCGATAATCAAAATTGTCAACAATGAATTCCATTGTCGACAATTGTCGCCAGACGTGTTTTTCCAATGGAGTGAGGCGTCTCACTTCAATACGTTCTCTGCCGAGAGTCGCGCATGCGCGATAGCGTCTCTGCCGAGCGGTAGCGGGTAAACAGAAATGACGGCGTCCCGTCCTGTAGCAGCTGCATGTAACAAAACTTCTAAAGTTTTGGAGCCTTTTAGCCTAAATAAAAAGATGACTTGCAAGGTTTGCAAAGCCGACCTTGCTTATCACGGGGGCACGTTGGTAATGCACAAGCATTTGGAGAGAAAGCACGTCGGGTCTGGGTGACGAGTTTCAACAAATGATACACCAGTTCAACCCAGAGCACGTCCTGCCATCCAGAACCCATTTCACCCACTTGATACAGAAAAAATATGAGACGTTTTATTTCGTTTTTTATACAACACATTTGCCTGTTCTTAAAAAATGAAAAATAATGGACAGAGGTTTATTTATTCATGGATTTATGTCTGACTGATCACTGCCTGTCCTTGGTTTTAGATAGGACATTTTATTAACTTTTTGTATGAACAGCAGCAAAGTTGAATAAAATATCTACAGGACTGTCTCAGAAAATTAGAATATTGTGACAAAGTTCTTTATTTTCTGTAATGCAATTAAAAAAACAGAAATGTCATACATTCTGGATTCATTACAAATCAACTGAAATATTGCAAGCCTTTTATTATTTTAATATTGCTGATTATGGTTTACAGTTTAAGATTAAGATTCCCAGAATATTATATTTTTTTGAGATAGGATATTTGAGTTTTCTTAAGCTGTAAGCCATGATCAGCAATATTAAAATAATAAAAGACTTGCAATATTTCAGTTGATTTGTAATGAATCCAGAATGTATGACATTGTTGCATTACAGAAAATAAAGGACTTTATCACAATATTCAGATTTTCTGAGACAGTCCTGTATTTTTCATTGAAGTTCCATCTTTCTTGTGTTTATTATCATTTGCCACATAATTAAAGCGTCATACTAAATTTAAGAAAAAATTACTAATTATCCGATTAGTCGACTAATCGTTTCAATAGTCGGTGACTAGTCGACTATTAAAATAGTCGTTAGTTGCAGCCCTAGACCGGACTGGGCCGGGCCGGCGGCTCGGACCCGGGCCGGGGGAAACCTCACCTTGCTGCGGAGCTCGTCCTCCCTGGAGAAGTACACGAAGCGGATGCAGGCGTTGACCAGCGCGTCGATCAGCCGGACCGTGTCCAGCCGGGCCTGGAACTGGGACGACACCATCCCCATGAAGATCTGGCCGCTCAGCGCCTGCACGCAGTCGTCCCGCTCCACCGCCTCGCCGATGCCCTCTGGGGACGGGACACGGGTCAGAACCACAGGACACGGGTCAGAACCACAGGACACGGGTCAGAACCACGGGACACGGGTCAGAACCACAGGACACGGGTCAGAACCACAGGACACGGGTCAGAACCACAGGACACGGGTCAGAACCGGAGAAATGTTGTTCAGAGGAAGCCAGTGAGAAAGAGGAAGTCGGAGGAATAGGAAGAAATTGGAGGAAGTCAGAGTAAGGCCCCGTTTCCAAGTAGCAAAAACGGTGGTGTTTTCATGCGTTTTAGCCGTTCGTTTACACGAAAACGAAGCTCAAAGTCTCCAAAAACCATCATTTCTGAAAACTCCGGCCAAAGTTGGAGATTTTCAAAAACTCCGTCTTCACGTTTGCTTGTAAACGGAGGGAAACGGACATTTATTCTTCAGAACGTCACATTATGAGCTGATTAAATGTGCCAATGATGAACTTTCTTCAATTGCCCACTGGTTCCAACTTAACAAACTGACCCTCAATGTCAATAAATGCAACTTCATGGTCTTTTGTAACATTAATAAGTTCTATCCCAAGGAGTTAGCCAAAATTCTAATAAATGGTAATGAAATCCTTCAAGTCAATTCAACCAAATTTCTGGGGGTTATTCTAGATGAACACCTCAACTGGTGTAATCATATTGATCTCGTCTCCAAAAGATCCATGAAGATGCTAGGCATTTTGAGGAAAGTTCTCCCTTTAATTCATTCCTCAGCTTACTTAACCCTATATTATAGTTTCTTGTTCCCTCATTTAAATTATTGTAACATTGTTTGGGCAGCTAATTATCCGACTCATCTAAGAAAACTACTCTTATTGCAGAAGAGGTTTCTGAGATTGATCTCCCACTCCTCTAGATATGCGCCATCAGCGCCTCTTTTTCTGAGGTATCGACTCTTACCTATTGATAAGGTGAATGCCTATCAAACATGCCTTTTTATTCATAAGTTTATATACAGGAAACAAGATCTGCCAATTACTTTTCACAATTTCTTTATTCTGACAACAGACTTTCACTCATATCAAACAAGGTTTAGTAACAATAGCTTATCTATACCGTCCTCCCGAACCTCAAGTCACCAATTCAACATTATTTATAGAGGCCCCAAGCTCTGGTCTGACTTAAACTCTTCACTGAGGTCCACCTCCTCCCAATGCATTTTCAAAAAAAACCTAAAGGAATTTTTACTTTCCACAGGAACCTAATTTACTTTCTCTACTCGACCTTTCATTTTATCGACCTTTAATTTTATATTCTTTCTCATTGTTCTGCTTTTGTCACATTTTTTGTTCTTTCTTTGTGTTTTTTACTATTAGTTATTTCAAGTACTTGAATTCCTGTTGCTATTGATCTTTGTCTTTTGTTGTTGTTTAGCTCATGCATGCTGTCTGCTTGTCCTTTGTTTTGTTTTTTTTGACAGGGGTGGAACCTTGTACTTCGTTCCCTCCTTGCGCAGTGCTTCATGCATCTAATTGTGCTAAATTAATAAACTCTAAACTCTAAAGAGGAAGAAATTGGAGGAAGTCAGAGTAAGGCCTCGTTTCCACGTAGCAAAAACGGTGGTGTTTTCATGCGTTTTGGTCGTTCGTTTACACGAAAACGAAGCTCAAAGTCTCCAAAAACCATCATTTCTGAAAACTCCGGCCAAAGTGGAGATTTGCAAAAACTCCGTCTTCACGTTTGCTTGTAAACGGAGAGAAACGGACATGTAGGCTTCAGAACGTCACATTATGCAACAGAAACGTCACCAGCTTCATGTGTGCGACCTGTGTTTACAATTTGTTTAGCCTCCATCAATATTTTCTTGTATTTGACCTGTTTTATATTCTAAAGTCACACTTAAAAGTAACTCCACTTCTCTGTCACTCCAAACCAAAGACTAGTTTCATCTTGGAAGTAACTGGAAGTTACTCGTGTCATTTGTTGATGTTTTTTCCAGGATTCTGATTGGCTAGCATGACTTTATCTTCTCGTTACACTGCCCCCTGCAGGTCTGGCTGCTCATAGCACCTTAACAGATATTTATGCGGGGTCGTGTAAATTATGGTATTTTTCAAAACGTAGTAGGAGGAAGCCAGCGAAAGTTAGAAGAAATTGGAGGAAGTCAGAGGAAGAGGAAGTCAGAGAAAGCCGGAGGAAGTCGGAGGACGTCAAAGGAAGACAGAGGAAGTCGGAAGAAGACAGAGGAAGAGGAAGTCGAAGGAAGTCAGAGAGAGAGAGGAAGTCAGAGAAAGTCTGAGAAAGTTAGAAGAAATTGGAGGAAGTCAGAGAAAGCCGGAGGAAGTCGGAGGATGTCAAAGGAAGACAGAGGAAGACGGAGGAAGCGAGAGGAAGTCGGAGAAAGCGAGAGGAAGTCAGAGGAAGTCGGAGAAAGCGAGAGGAAGTCTGAGGAAGTCGGAGGAAGAAGTAGGAAGTCGGAGAAAGACAGATGAAGTCGGAGGAAGTCGGAGGAAGTCAGGAAGACAGAGGAAGACGGAGGAAGTCGGAGAAAGCGAGAGGAAGTCAGAGAAAGTCTGAGAAAGTTAGAAGAAATTGGAGGAAGTCAGAGAAAGCCGGAGGAAGTCGGAGGAAGTCAGGAAGACAGAGGAAGACGGAGGAAGTCGGAGAAAGCGAGAGGAAGTCAGAGGAAGTCTGAGGAAGCCAGAGGAAGTCGGAGAAAGACAGATGAAGTCGGAGGAAGTCGGAGGAAGTCAGGAAGTCAGAGGAAGACAGAGGAAGTCGGAGGAAGACAGAGGAAGACAGAGGAAGACAGAGGAAGACAGAGGAAGTCGGAGGAAGACGGAGGAAGTCGGAGGAAGACAGAGGAAGACAGAGGAAGTCGGAGGAAGACAGAGGAAGTCGGAGGAAGACGGAGGAAGTCAGAGGAAGACAGAGGAAGTCGGAGGAAGACGGAGGAAGACGGAGGAAGTCGGAGGAAGACAGAGGAAGTCGGAGGAAGACAGAGGAAGTCGGAGGAAGACAGAGGAAGTCGGAGGAAGACGGAGGAAGACGGAGGAAGACGGAGGAAGACGGAGGAAGACAGAGGAAGACGGAGGAAGTCGGAGGAAGACAGAGGAAGACAGAGGAAGTCAGAGGAAGACAGAGGAAGTCGGAGGAAGACAGAGGAAGTCGGAGGAAGACGGAGGAAGACGGAGGAAGACGGAGGAAGACGGAGGAAGACAGAGGAAGACGGAGGAAGTCGGAGGAAGACAGAGGAAGACAGAGGAAGTCGGAGGAAGACAGAGGAAGTCGGAGGAAGACGGAGGAAGTCAGAGGAAGACAGAGGAAGTCGGAGGAAGACGGAGGAAGACGGAGGAAGTCGGAGGAAGACAGAGGAAGTCGGAGGAAGACAGAGGAAGTCGGAGGAAGACAGAGGAAGTCGGAGGAAGTCGGAGGAAGTCGGAGGAAGACAGAGGAAGTCAGAGGAAGACAGAGGAAGACAGAGGAAGTCGGAGGAAGACAGAGGAAGACAGAGGAAGACGGAGGAAGTCGGAGGAAGACGGAGGAAGACGGAGGAAGACAGAGGAAGACAGAGGAAGACGGAGGAAGTCGGAGGAAGACAGAGGAAGTCGGAGGAAGTCGGAGGAAGACGGAGGAAGACAGAGGAAAGCCGGAGATATACTCTACGCACGTAACCTGCGTAGCCTGCGTAGCCTGCTTTGTGTCTGTTCATGCTCCACTGCGTACGTCGCGTAACACCCGAGTAGAGCCTGTCATACCGATGGTGACCGATAGGGGGCAGTAAGCAGAGCAACAGTTGGAAAAGCTACTTATATTAAGTAGCAGAAGTAGTAGCAGCAGCAGCGGTAGCAGATTAGAAAAACGAACACTTTTACAGGACAATATTGGATGATGTAGGAGATTATAACATCGTGTGAATGTGTATGAGTGTGTATGAATGTTTGTGGTGGTCGGAGGGGCCGTTTGGCGCGATATGGCAGCCACGCTCCCGTCAGTCTGCAGGGCAGCTGAGCTGCGGCTACAAACGGAGCTAACACCGGGGAGAATGTGTGTGAATGAATAATGATCTCTGTAAAGCTCTGGGTGCCTAGAAGGAAGCTAAAGAAAACCATAACATTATTATTATTATTATTACTCTTTTTTTAATGTGTATTACTTATTTATATTACTGTTTTACCCCCTTCCCTGTGTGTGTGTGTGTGTGTGTGTACTTCTGCTACGTGAGTTTCCCCGTTGAGGGAGTAATAATAAAGGACTATTTTATCTTATCTTATTATTATTGCTTATTATCAAAAGTGGATAGTCTTTCCAGACTAATTTATCCAGCATTCTCCTCACCCATCTCAACAAGAATGACGAAACAATAAATCCAGTTATTTTAGGTTCATATGGAGAAGTAGATGTCAATATATAAGAAAGATTAACATGGTCAAAAAATGTATTGTTCCTAATATGATTCCAAGTCATTCAATAGTATTTTTATTGAAAAACAGAGTATTTAAAATAAAATAAGTCCCGTCAATTGACTCCTGGCTCCCGGCTCCGCTTCCTCCCGGCTCCGGGAGGCACCGAGGCTCGGCGCGTACCTCCGCCGGGGGTCGGTCGCCGGGGGTCGGTCGCCGGGGCTCGGTCGCCGGGGCTCGGTCGCCGGGGCTCGGCGGCCGGGGCTCGCCATCCGCGGTACTCCCGGGGACTCTAGTCCCGCAGCACCAGTGAGTATTTTGACCGGAGAGATTATAAAATACCGGACTTCGGCATATTTTACCGGACAACGGAAACCCTGGGGGGAAGTTAAATATTGCATAAATATATGCACGGGGAACTTTCTCCAGGGGAGAGCAGCATAATCGTGCCAGCCGGGATCAGACCGGGAACAGCGATACTAGCAGACAGAGCGAGAACTGCAGGTCGCGTACGCGTTCAGTGTCTTTTTGAGAACGTGCACGTCGACGCGTCAAATGTACGCAGGATACGCAGGATACGCGAGACGTGACGTCACGCGTATCCTGCGTCTCGCGTACGCGTTCTGAACTGCAAGTATAAACGCGGCTGAAGACAGAGGAAGACGGAGGAAGTCGGAGGAAGACAGAGGAAGACAGAGGAAGTCAGAGGAAGACAGAGGAAGTCGGAAGAAATTGGAGGAAGTCAGAGGAAGTCGTGGGAAGACGGAGGAAGTCGGAGGAAGTCGGAGGAAGTCGGAGGAAGACAGAGGAAGTCGGAGGAAGTCGGAGGAAGTCGGAGGAAGACAGAGGAAGTCAGAGGAAGACAGAGGAAGACAGAGGAAGTCGGAGGAAGACAGAGGAAGTCGGAGGAAGTCGGAGGAAGACAGAGGAAGTCAGAGGAAGTCGGAGGAAGACAGAGGAAGTCGGAGGAAGACAGAGGAAGTCGGAGGAAGTCGGAGGAAGACAGAGGAAGTCGGAGGAAGCCGGAGGAAGTGAGAGGAAATTGGAGGAAGTCCGTACCGTCAGAACTCCAGCTGTTCCTGCAGGACCCGGCCTTGATGGGCGTGGTGGCGGGGAGGTCCAGCCCCGAGAACAGCAGCGGGCCCGGCGCCAGCTCCACGCACTTCCCGTTCAGCTGGCCCGACACCGACACGTGCATGGGCTTGTAGGCGAAGGCCGAGCAGTAGCCGGACAGGCAGGCCCGCTGGTAGAAGTCCAGCACCTTCTTCCTGCAACGCACACAGCACCGGCCCGTCAGCGCCGGCACGGCCCGGGGGCGGGGAACGCACCTGAGTCAGGGGTCGGGGGTCACGGGGTCGGGGGCGGACCTGTCCGAGCCGGAGAGCGGGTAGATGTCGGTGCCGTCCCAGAAGTCTGTGCACGCCTCCAGGATGAGGTCAGCTGACCCGTGAGACAACATCTGGACGTGGTCTGCACGAGACGAGAACCGGGTTAAACACCAACAGAAGGTCTGACTGGAGCAGGGGCCGGATTCAACAATATGTTCTTAAGAACGATCTTAAGAAATGTCTTAAAATCTAAAATTAAGAACTTCATAAGAAAGTTCTTAAGTGAAATCCCTCAATATTTTCTTAATAACCGTCTTAAGAACTGTCATTTCTTACGAATTTCTTATTTTTCCTACTTAAGAACTTCTTAAATTATGTCATTGCATTGCACGCGCCAACAAACAACATTTATAGGTAGTTTGGTCTTAACTGTCAGTCACTAAACATGGAGAAGGAGAAAAAGAGATGCAGGAACTTTTCAAGGTTATGGTGGATGAGATTAATGGGTGAAAAAAAAATACTATTGGAGAAAATTAATAATAATTAACTACCACTAACTAACGCTAACTAACATGCTAACAAACAGTTAACAGACTCTTTGTGTAATTAATTACAAAGTATATCCTCAAACTATGACCTACTAGTCTAAACTTGTCTAAAATGTGCTGAAAAAGGTGATATTAGAGGCTTATTATTATCCTCATCATCATCATCATCAATAATAATAATAATAATAATAATAATAATAATACCTTTTCACAGAAGAAATTTTAAGACATGTCAAGGTTGTCTTAAAGTTAAGAACAATTTTGAGAACTTTTATTTCAAGAATAGCATTTATTCTTACGTTTTTTCTTAAGAGGAAACTTAAGAAGAAAGTTGAGAAAATACTTAAGAACTTTTTTGGAGAATATGACTTCTTTTTCTTCTTAACTTAAGAAAAAAATGACACTTAAGATTTTTTTTTTTAAGAATGTTTTGTGAATCCGGCCCCAGGTCTGTACTCTGGAGCAGGTCTGCAACTATTGAATATTTTAGTAATCCAGTATTCTACTGAAAATGTAATCGAGTAATCGGATAAAACATATTTTTTGTTTAGTTAACCCTCCGGGACAGTTAGAATAATTGTTACACTTTGACCCCTTTTGCGCAAAAAATGTGCATTTCATAAAGAAACTATAAAACATATTATACATTAATATTATATTCTACTTTCATTGAGCTAATTTCTTTCACCAATATCTGACCTAAGTCTTGATATCAAATTAGAGGTGTGCAAACAAGGGTACCTCTCGATTCGATTCAATTTCGATTATTGGAGCTTCGATTCTTCGATTATTGTGATTTTTAATGCTTTTTTCCATACAAGATTGATTTTGTCTTCATCTGTGGCTACATTTGTAAATAAATAGCCAATCAATTAACTCAGTTCCTCTAACAACACTCATTAAGTAAATAACAAGGTTTTTTGAACATTTGACATGTATTTTTCAAAGACACAAAATAATGTATTTTATGACTATGTAAACATTTGCTCTTTGACTTAACTTTGACCAGGGAAAGCTGCACTTGCATGAGAGCGCCCTCTATTGGTGGAAAACACTGAAAACGGTCAAGCCCTGGATTTAATGAGTTCATTAATTCAAGTAAACTAGATATGTACTTCCATCAAATTTATTTAGTGTAAACATATCTGCCATATTTCAAGTGAACAATAAGAAATGTGCATTCTTGTAAATGAAATGATTCAGCAGCTTATTCATTCTGGAATCTGGATAGCATAACTTAATTTAAAAAAAAAAAAAAAAAAAAAAAAAAAAAAAAAATTAATTGATTCCAAATCGTCACGTGACGCATCGCGATGCATCGACACATCGATGAATTGCACCCACCTCTAGTATGGACCAATATAATATCATCTTCCAGAAACCCAGATCATCATCTTATTCATGATCAATTTGTACAGAGAAGTTATTTAACACTTTACAAGCTTTACCATATGAAGATCCTGGTTAGCTCTTTATGTACATGATGCTCTCAGAATAAACCAGGAACCTTCATGCAGGTCTGGGAATTATCCTAACTGCATTATCCTCCATAACAGTACAGAATATTCCAGTAAACCCTCAAACACTTATTTTAAATAATTCATCCACAATTAATGCTTCACTATGTCAAACAAATTTTGCTTGCTGTAAGATGGAAACTACTGCACACGCTTAACATCTCCCATTGGTATTTTACTTTTCTTGATATTATCTATCTGGAAATATCTACAGCCTAAATCTGTAACGCAAAATAACACAATATTTTATTTTGGTATATGGCAGCAAATCAAATTAAAGCCAAACTTGAAAGATATATTTAAAATGTATATAGACTACCTTGTTGCAGCTATCCCTGTCCAGTTTTTGATATTATTATGTTTGGCCTTTGTTTTATTTTGTCCTTTTTTTTTTTGTTTGTTTGTTTTTTATTGTTGTATTATCTTTTTTTATCCGTTTTCCTTATTACTAATTGTTTTCTTCGAATGCTTAGGAACCGGTTTGGTGGAAAAGGGGTAATTGAGGACTCTGCGTTGGGAGGTTTGTGGACTGATGGACCCCAGAGATTTAAACATCTTAAAGAGAACGAGAACAAACGTGTGAGGTTAATCAACCTTTGAACTTGTTTTGTCATTATGAAACTGTTGCATGCTTGGCTAACAGAAGTCACGGCAGCCACTTCCTGATCTACTCAGGTTTTGAACTGTCCTGGTGACATCTGACCACTGTAATGTCAGGAATCAATCACTAAGTGATTGACTCAATCACACTTTATCACTTCCACCCATTGTCCACTACCCATTGTTTACTGTTCATTGTCCTTATATGGTCATTTCCTGTCAAAGTTTCTTAATAAAAGCATCTTCTGGGAGGAGGAAGTTGGGGAAGCTCAGGAGTTCTCAATGAGGGCCAAGTTTCCCTGCACTCCTCTGCTCTCCCCCTCCTGCAGGAGTGCGCTAAAAACCCATTCCAAGGTAGTCTCTGTGTCTTTCCTCGTTATGTATTTATGTAATGTTGATTTGGACCCAACAAAACGTTACTCACTGGAGGAGGAGTCTCGTACGAACAGCGAGATGAGGTGGGAGATGGTCGGCTGGCGCTTGATGGAGTAGAGGAGGTGGCGGGAGGTGAACTCCTTGGTCTTCTCCCCGGAGGGAAGCTGGTACAGAACCAGGTGGTTCTCCTGTCGGAACAGCTCCCGGGCCCCCGGCGTGAACCCTGAAACGGATCGGAGGAAGTCAGGGGAAGTTAGAGGAAGTCGGAGGAATTCAGGAAGTCGGAGAGAGCTAGAGGAAGTCAGAGGAAGTTGGAGGAAGTCGGAGAAAGCCAGAGGAAGTCGGAGGAAGTTGGAGGAAGTCGGAGAAAGCCAGAGGAAGTCGGAGGAAGCCAGAGGAAGTCAGGAAGTCAGAGGAAGTTGGAGGAAGTCAAGAAGTCGGAGAGAGCTAGAGGAAGTCGCCAGAGAAAGTTAGAGGAAGTCAGGAAGTCGGAGGAAGTCGGAGAAAGTCAGGAAGTCGGAGGAAGCCAGAGAAAGTTAGAGGAAGTCGGAGAAAGTCAGGAAGTCGGAGGAAGCCAGAGAAAGTTAGAGGAAGTCAGGAAGTCAGAGGAAGTAAGAGGAAGTAAGAGGAAGTCGGAGGAAGTCGGAGGAAGCCGGAGGAAGTCGGAGGAAGCCAGAGGAAGTCAGGAAGTCAGAGGAAGTTGGAGGAAGTCAAGAAGTCGGAGAGAGCTAGAGGAAGTCGCCAGAGAAAGTTAGAGGAAGTCAGGAAGTCGGAGGAAGTCGGAGAAAGTCAGGAAGTCGGAGGAAGCCAGAGAAAGTTAGAGGAAGTCGGAGAAAGTCAGGAAGTCGGAGGAAGCCAGAGAAAGTTAGAGGAAGTCAGGAAGTCAGAGGAAGTAAGAGGAAGTCGGAGGAAGCCTGAGAAAGTCAGAGGAAGTCAGAAAGTTGGAGGAAGTTGGAGGAAGTCGAAGAAAGTCAGGAAGTCGGAGGAAGCCAGAGAAAGTTAGCGGAAGTCAGGAAGTCGGTGAAAGTCAGAGGAAGCCAGAGAAAGTTAGAGGAAGTCAGAAAGTCGGAGGAAGTCGGAAAAAAGTCAGGAAGTCGGAGGAAGTAAGAGCCCCAGGCGTGAACCCTGAAACGGCATCGGATGTCAGCGCTCTTTGACACGGCCAGGAACCCCGAGGCCGGTAGTGGAACCGGAGCCCCGAGGCCAGTAGTGGACCCGGGCAGAGCCGACTCACCGATGAGCCTGGAGAGCTCGCAGAGCCCCCAGGGCACGTGCACGGGCAGCACGGTGCCGTGGCTCTCCTGCAGGGCCAGGTGGGACAGGTGGTCGGAGAAGCGGCACAGCTGCTGCGTGACGCTGGCGTTGCACAGGTTCAGCATGATGTTGAGGCCCAGCGGCTTCAGCGACGGCAGGTGGCCCTGCCAGCTCTGCTCGTCAAACTGGATGCTGGTGGGGTTCTGCTGGTCCTGGGACAGGCTCAGCATCTCCAGGTGGTAGTCGCACACAAAGTCGTCGGCCTCCGCCTCCGGGCAGCCCAGGGCCGAGTTCTGGAGACGCACCGGGAAACAGCACGGGTCAGAGGGGGGTGTGGACTAGGGCTGGACGATATGGACCAAAAGTCATATCTCAATATTTTCTAGCTGAATGGCGATACTTCATATATATCGATATTTTTTCTTTGCCATAATTGGTGTTTCCCCCAAAACATTATAGCATAGCATCTCTGTTAGCATCTCTGTTAGCTTCATTTTTTTCGGAGGCAAACCCTTAAAAAAACAGTCAGTTTTAATACAAAGTCGTGCCAAATGTCACACAGGTTCCTTTATTAACAGAGGTCTGCACAATATCAAAATGTATAAAACAAATGAAATAAAAATAAACTGCCTGCATATATAGAATAAATATGCTTCTTGAATAAAATAAAACAAATATCCCTTTCCTGCATAACAATTAAATTAAAATACACTGTGCAATTAATACAATGTAGACAGTAACAGGCAGACTTTTCCACTGAGGTTGACAGTTGTGCAAATAACAACATTTTTTTTTTTTTAAATCGATATAAACGATATTGTCTCGTACCATATCGCGTTTGAAAATATATCGATATATATTAAAATCTCGATATATCGCCCAGCCCTAGTGTGGACACATCTGGACCACCATTAGTGTGGACTGAAACTTAGGCCGTTTCCGAAATTGAATACTGTACTACTAGTACGTACTGATTTTGCCAAAATGTAGTAAGTAGTATGCAGTATGCGACCAAAAGCAAAATCTGCAGTGTGCGAAAAATACCCGGATGTCATACTAATTTGGAAAAAATCCACAGCATGCACCAGACCAGTGTACCTCACCTACTATATCCCAGAATGCAATGCGCCCATGACCCTTTTTTTTTTTTTTTTTTTTTTTTTTTTTTTTACAAGCTTTATTGAGAAAACACAAGTGCAATACAAAACAGCGGCGACCGGACAGCACAATTTTGTATATAATTTAATAATATACCTGAAAGAAATGAAATGAATAATATATATAATTTTGTATACCAAGTACGTAGAGGTGCACTAAATAAAAACCCAAACATATGTAGCTTAATAAAATAAAATGAAATTCAATAAACTGATATGTTCATTTTAATACATTTATTAAAATTGCGACGGCTCTGATGTTCAGACAGAGCAGCAGCAGCTGCTTCTGTGGCTCCAGTAAAAAAAAAAAGCTTCACTTTATATTCAGACAAACTAATGTGGCGGCTACAACTGTTAGATTTCATCTATTAAACCAACATTTATCTTCCTAAATGATTTATTTCAGCCAGAGGTAATTCTCCACAGAGCTGCAGGTTTCTCCCCCGGGACGACACCGCAGGTTGACCCAGCAAATCTCTTAACAGGTTTATTTGGATAAACTGAGCCCAGGTTGGAGATCTTAACGGTTACTTTTACGCCTGAAAAAATATTAAAACTTAATAAAGTGGCATATTAACAGCGCTACAGCGGAAATTAAAACAGCTTTTAGCTCTCGGCTTTCGCTGTCGTTTTGGTGCAAAATGCATTCTGGGATACTTGGCTGCTACTGCTGTGTGAACGGTCTGCTGGAGCGGCTACTGAATCATTTAGTATGCAGTATACAGTACATACTGATGCAGTATGTAGCATGTAGTACGTTAGTATGCGATTTCGGATACAGCCTTAGTCTTAGTCTGGAGTTCTGGACCTACCTGGTCCTCCTCTCCTCCCTCCGTGTCGTGGCTGAAGCTGACGTTGGAGCCGGAGTGGTGTTTGGTGCGGTGGTGCGGGGGCAGAACGGGCTGCCGGGCCCGCGGCGTCTCCAGGGAGCGAGTGGTGTCCTGCAGAAGGTCTCCGGGCTCCGGCGGCGCCCCCTGCTGGGTGGGGGGGTCTGCAGCCAGCTGGAGCAGAGCCTCGGCCTCCTGGGCCTGTGGAGAACCCAGAACCCAGTTCAGACCTGGACCCGGTCAGATCCAAGCCGGACCGGACTAAGGCTGCAACGATTCGTCGACATTGTCGACAAAAATCGATAATCAAAATTGTCGACAATGAATTCCATTGTGGACAATTGTTGCCAGACGTGTTTTTCCAACGGAGTGAGGCGTCTCACTTCAATACAATCTCTGCCGAGAGTCGCACATGCACGATAGCGTCTCAGCAGCTGCGGGTAATAAAACTTCAAAAGTCGGTAATGCATTTGAAGAGAAAGCACGTCGGAGTGATGAACGAAACGGACTTGCCTCAGTAAGATATTAAGCCTATTTTCATTTGTTAAATTAATTCATTTACTTTGTTAATTTCATGTTATTTATTTTATTATTTGAGCCACTCACAGCTGCTCTCGTTGCTATAACCTCAATCATAATTAATGCAGCGCGAAAGGTGAAAAAGCTTGTGATGATGACAATGATGGATTTGCATCTTTCAGTCAGGTTTCCTATGAACTGTTAATTATCCATCCAGCTCCACAATGATCATGTTAACATTAAATCAGATTTGTCTGGACATTTCTCTTCCGGGACGGGAGAAAACACTAAATCAATGCATCTCTATTATTGTGCGCCGTGCAGGCATGAATTCTCAGAGTTTTGCGGATGCGGGTGGGAGCAGGATGTAGAAAACAGTCCCGCTATACACGAATCCAGCAAAATCCGGAAGTCAAGCGGCCGCCATTACTGCGGTGGCGGCTCTGCTCCTCCGGTCCCTGCCAGGCTCTCTTAATGTATTTTTATCATCGGAAAAGTCCTGCCCCGTCGCGTGCATTTGTTTTGATAACGAATAAAGACGGGACGGATTTTCAAAACTACTTTTCTGTTTCACCAAGTGAACAGACGGAACGCAAAAAAAAAGATGTTAAACTGCTGGAAAGGAACTGGAATTTACCGGGATACCTTAAACAAGGAAGCCAGGGAGCGGTATATGGAGAAAATAATGATTATTAACGGTCTGGATCCATATGAAATCCTACTAAAGAATGGAGCTCTTCGTCGGAGCTGCACTCTTTATAAGGGATTACTGCCGCAGTTCTGCAGAACCCACGTCTTCAGCTACCTTGTTTAGGAGTGTTTGGCAGCTGCTTTGGTAAATGTTTGACTCGCCATGTGTTTCAATTAATTAGTATAATAGTACAACATACAGTACATGTTTTGTATCACTCTTACTTATCTTTTTTTTGACTGCTATATTATGCTGAAGAGGCTCCGAGGCGTGAGGAATATTTTAGTTTTCCTCGTGAGATTATTTTTTTCCTCTGCAGCTACAAATAGAGTTAATATCTTTTCCTCAACAAACTAGTTTTATCTGCAGATTGGGGTTATGTATGTATGTATTCTGTATCATCCGTTGCTGAGATAGTTCTGCCCTTCAATTAGAGACCTGTAATTGCGTTTTTTTTGGTCATCGGACGCCAGGCGATCAATAAAATATTCTTGGATACCTAAAATAAAACAAAACATAAACAGGTGTTGTTGTTTTTTTTTTTAATCACGTAGCCTTTCCATAATGATTAAATGTCGCGCTGCTAGCTTGCTAACGCCAGCACACGTAACGTATGCTATATTACAGTGTTTAATCATATACTCCCTATTCTTCCCTGCTTATCGCTCAAACAAATCATTATTTATAAATTAATATCAGCATTAATTTAAGATACCTTCATTAGTTATGGGAGGACTGTCTAACATCATCAATCCAGCTATTCATGATGCTGTGTAGAGGTTACAATAACAGTGAATTACTAATTATCCAATTAGTCGACTAATCGTTTCAATAGTCGGTGACTAGTCGACTACTAAAATAGTGGTTAGTTGCAGCCCTAGACCGGACCCCCGGCCGGTACCACCCACCTGAGCCTGGCTGTGGAACACGCACACCTCCTCCCGGTCCTCGTCAGCCTCCAGCCGGCAGTACGAGTTGACGGACAGGTCGTCGCGGAGGTCGTCCTCGCTGCTGTGGGGGGGCTCCACCCGGCCGCTGAAGAACAGAACCGTCTCTGGGCTCGGGTTCGGCCACGACAAGATCCCCTGCTTATCCACACAACACAGGACCTGCACACACACACACACGGTTGTTGTACATCATGCATTTCCACCAAAAGGTCCTGTTTAACCGGCCCAAAGTCCTTTTCCACCAGTGAAACTGTGCCATGAAGACGACAACAGTCTAAATCAGGGGTCTTCAAACCCTTGGATGAGAGAAAAACAGAGCAGGGACCCCCGCTTGTAATTCTTATTTTTCCCTCTTTTTTTAAAGTGTTTTAAAGTTTTAAGCCTGGCTTATAATAATCTTTGAATGTGTTTTATTCTAGTGATGCACTGATTGTTCGGTAACCAAAATTGTTCGGCCGAAAATGGCAAAAAAACACTTTCGGTGTTCGGTGGAATAAGTGGGAAAAAAAACCGAACAATTAATAACGGCGTTGTAAAATAAATAGACTGGCCGCTCCGTAACTGTTGCACCACAAACATAAATCGTTGGCCAACCAAAAAGTAATCACATAAGAATTTTACCTAACATTCACCAGCAGGTGGAACCAAAACAACATAAATCAATCTATTCCAGGTGCGTTTAGATGAGGAAATCAAACGTGGAAGAGCGTGGAGTGAAGTGGTGCAAACATGTCAGCAGTGTGGAAGTATTTTAGAGTGGCAAAGAATAATACAAGAATGGCTGTTTGACATGAATGTTCTGCTCAAATATCTAGAGGGGGCACATCTGCAAAGTCTTTCAGCACTACAAGTTTGATTTATCATTTGAAATGATAAAAAACCCTGAGCGCTTTAATGCATTTTTATTGTTTTAAGGCCTATGTTACAATGTTTAGTCAGTTAAGCCTAACGTAAGCTCAAAGATGGACAAAAAATGTATTTTGCTAATTTATTTATTTTAAGTTATTATTCTTCGCTGGTATAATGTCTGCTGGAATATTTAAGAAATGCTGGGAAATTAAAATTTTTTCAGTTTTTTATGTTCAACAAATGTTTTCTACCTTGTAATTTTGTAAAAGATTTTTTTCTTTTTAAAGCATGCCTAAATCAAATTTATTTGATTTATGCAATGGTGAAAAAATTGGGAAAATAAATGAAAAACTGCGGAGAACCATGTTCGGTATTGTTCGGTATTCGGCCAAGTGTTTATTATTATTTTCGGTTTAGGTCACAAATTTTCATTTCGGTGCATCACTATTTTATTCTGCTTATATCACCTTATTAACAAATTCCTGACTGGGTTATTAGCTACACGTGTTTACGGTTGATAAAACTTTCACCTCGTCAGACGTGGAAGGAGTAACGTTAGGCCGAGCTGGAACGTTACAATCTCCAGCTTTAGGCTTCGTTATTGTCACTAATTTATCCTTCAGGTCTAATTGGGTTAAATATGAAATAGCCAAGTCAATTTTGCGACGAATTTTCTTTTCTTAAACAGCTAGCTAGCTAGCTCGTTTTTCCGCTCTAAAGTTGACATTAGTCACATGACTCACGTCAGGGGAAACATTTATGTAGAGTTGTAGACTAAATAGTTATTGTCAAAAGTAGATTATGGCCTGCGAGATTTTAATATATATCGATATATTTTTAAACGCGATATAGTACGAGACAATATCGTTTATATTGATTATTAAATTTTTATTTTTTTTTTATTATGATTTTAATATAGCTTATTTCGTGACAAATTGAATTGAATGTTTTATTTGAGATTTGCACAAATGTTTTGTTATTTGCACAACTGTCAACCTCAGTGGAAAAGTCTGCCTGTTACTGTCTACATTGTATTAATTGCACAGTGTATTAATGTAATTGTTATGCAGGAAAGGGATATTTGTTTTATTTTATTCAAGAAGCATTTTTATTCTATATATGCAGGTAGTTTATTTTTATTTCATTTGTTTTATACATGTTGATATTGTGCAGACCTCTGTTAATAAAGGAACCTGTGTGACATTTGGAACGAGGCTTTGTATTAAAACTGACTGTTTTTTTAAGGGTTTGCCTCAGAAAAAAATGAAGCTAACAGAGATGCTAACAGAGATGCTAACAGAGATGCTATGCTATAATGCTTTGGGGAAAACCCCAATTATGGCACAGAAAAAATATCGATATATATCGAGAATCGCCATTTAGCTAGAAAATATCGAGATATGACTTTTGGTCCATATCGCCCAGCCCTAATATATATATTTTTTTAACTCTCACAAATGATTTTGGTTAAAATTGCCTTTATTTCTTTTGGTCCTTTCTTTTGGGGTCGTGGACCCCCGGTTGAAGACTAAACTAACTTAAACTCAGAAATGACCGAATATTCCTTGAAATGAGGTTAAAAGTGAGTCGTCGGTAGGAAAGCCCTCAGAAAGACGCTGTAACGCCGCGGTAACGCCGCGGTAACGCCGCGGTACTCACGGTGACGGATCCCAGCGTGTGCAGCAGGCTGGACGTGTAACACAGCGTGGGGGATTCCCCCTTCAGGATTCCCACCAGGTGCCTCCAGACGCAGCGCAGCATGTCCTGGGATGGAAACAGCTGGTTACACATCTGTGTGGGACGGAGCCTGAACCCTGTACGGATTACTGATCAAACGTTCAATCAGGTTCTGAGAAAAGGGACGAAGTACGGGGAGAAAATCCACTCAAAACATTTGTGTGTGCGTAACTTGCTCCAAGTTACGGCCAATTGACCCCTTTCTCAGCCTTCTGATTGGTCGGCCAGGGACCAAACATCCGGTTATCCGGTTGGACCAAACAGCCGTCTCTCTCCCCTTCACATCGAAAAAGTTTGAGTTTTTACTTGTATCGAAATTTAAATCACTGGATTATTTTTTTTAAATCTTCATTTTAGTAAAAGGACACTTGCAGTGTTGTGAGGGTGCAGCGTATTTTTATCCCCAAACTGGCAGAAATCTGATCCGTACTTCCAAAACAAAGTCGGCATGACAGCAGCTACAACCCATAGCTACAACCGCCGAAGCGTTTTATTTATTTATCTTAAAATGGTTATCCGGTGTGTTTGGGGCTCTGGTAGAAGAGAGAATCCCAGAAATACATTTCCTCTCAAAACCAAACGGTAAACTACGATAAAACTATGTTGTCGCACCTTCCACCATGTTATCAGCTATATCAGAGGTCGGCAACCCAAAATGTTTTAGAGCCATATTGGACCAAAAACACAAAAAACAAATATGTCTGGAGCCACAAAAAATGAAAAGTCTTGTATCAGCCTTAGAATGAAGGCAACACATGCGGCATGTTTCTATATTAGTTAGAACTGGGGGAAGATTTTTTTTTTCATTATGCACTTCGAGAAAAAAGTTGAAATGTCGAGAAAAAAGTAAAAATGTTGAGAAAAAAGTAAAAATGTTGAGAAAAAAGTTGAAATGTTGAGAAAAAAGTAAAAATGTTGAGAAAAAAGTAAAAATGTTGAGAAAAAAGTAAAAATGTTGAGAAAAAAAGTCAAAATGTCGAGAAAAATGTCGAAATTTCGAGAAGTGAAAATTTCGAGAAAAGTCGAAATGTCGAGAAAAAAGTTGAAATGTTGAGAAAAAAGTCGAAATGTCGAGAAAAAAGTAAAAATTTCGAGTCGAAATGTTGAGAAAAAAGTCAAAATTTCAAGAAAAAAGTCGAAATGTCGAGATTAAAAAAGGAAAAAGATAGAAAAAAAGAGAAAAAGGAAAAAAAAGAAAAAAGAAAAAAAAAGAAAAAGAAGAAAAAAGAAGAAAAAAAAAAAAGGTCAAACATTTTTGAAAAAAGCTCCAGGAGCCACTAGGGCGGCGCTAAAGAGCCGCATGCTGCTCTAGAGCCGCGGGTTGCCGACCCCTGAGCTAAATTAATCAAAAGATCTTGTTTTCACCGAAAACATCAGGTTTTTAAACTCACTCCACGGTACCTGAAGTACTTTTTATTCATATATAGTTGCTGTTGATTTTCTTTGGTACAATAATTACAAATAAAGTGATGTAAAACCCTGTTTTTACAATGGAAGCTGACACGAGAGATGACGGTTTTGTCCGACCTGGCAACGGGGGCGTGGCTTGACAAAAGGGTCAATTAATAATTAATAATTCAAAAAGCCTCCTACACACACACGGTTAAATACGCGTGCACGAATCGCACAAAGCTGTAGATTCGGTGGTTTTGAGACACTTTTCCTCCAAGAAGCCTCACAAATTCGTCCGTACACGGTGCGTTTAAGGACTGGTGGAAAGCTGGGTCATCTGAGTTTCCATCCGAGTCCAGCGTTATTCGTTACCTCCCCTAAGTAGGTAAACCTACTTCAGACCACCGTGATGCCACCTATCGTCTTCTTGCCTCCCGGTTTGACCGTCAGTGTTTCCACCTAGCGGCCGTTGCTTTAAAACATCTAATTACTTTTGTACGGCTCATAAATGCACATCCGTCCATATAAGGAATTATAGACTATTACAAAGTAAAGGTGTTACAACCACGGGGAGATATTCTCTCTTACACAGGCCCACAATTATTCACAGTTCGTCACAAGTTTAGAGGAAACTAAGTATTGAGGGAAATAACGCTGGACTCACATAAAAGCTCAGATGACCCAGCTTTCCACCAGTCCTTAAACGCACCATGTACAAACGAATCTGTGTGACTTCTTGGAGAAAAGAGTCTCAAAACCATGTGTGTGTGTGTGTGTGTGTGTGTATCAGGCGACTCGTGCACGCGTATGTAACGATGTGGGTAGGAGGCTTTTTGAATTCGTAATTATCGTTTTTTCCGCAACATCGAGCAAGATACGGACAAATGTTCTGAGTGGATCTTCTCTCGTACCGAAGCCTCTAAACTGCAGGTGAAGGTGAAGCGAGCAGGTGGCAGCACATATCCATGCAGATTCTCCCTCCGACATGACAGCTTTTCAGGAGCAAATCGTGCACGTCCTGAAACGTCCCAATAGGTAGCCAAGCATGATGCACGTGTCAGTCAGGGGTAGGTCTGTGTTGAAAAGATCCATTCTCAGATTTTAAATCGATTCCCATATTAATTCCTAAAAATCGATTCTAATGTCTAAAGATCGATTTAAAAAAAAAAAAAATTCATCATTACATTACAACTTTTGGTACTTTTTTGTTTATGCCCAAAAAAAGGAATATTTTGTTGGACACGAGAATAACTGGTGCCATGTTTTTGGGGAAAAAATAAAAGCGATTTCTTTCGTCCTCCGTTTCCTCCCTGGATCTGTTTGGTAATTCTGCAACACGATGTTTCTGTTTCAGTTCTATCAGCATTCTGGGAGCTGATTGGTCCTTACAGCATCATTAGCTGCAATACTTGCTGTTGAATCTCAATATAATACTAGTAGTAATATGTTGCAGAACTACAGTCATATAATTCATGCAACAGCTGAAAAAACTGTTTTATTAACAGTAACACAAATCAATATCGGAATCGAATCGAATCAAATCTTGATAATCGATTCTGAATCTTAAGAATCGGAATCGAATCGAATCTTGATATTTGAATCGATCCCCAGCCCTAGTCAGGGGTCACCTAGAACTGGCTTAGGAGACGCCCCCAGGTCTACTGTGGGTTCAGGTCCACCTTCATCTCAGTCGGTGATCAGAGACGCTGGCCGTGAGGTAAAAGGTGACACTAAAAACGATCGCTTTGCTATCTGAGCAAGACTACTGCATTTCCCAGCAGCCTCTGCTCTGCTCTCGTTTCCGGGAGTTATCAGATTCTAACGGGACACTTGGTGTCCTCCAGAGGGCGCCAGAGGGCGGTACTCGTTCAGGATGGATCTTTCTGTCCTCCTAACAGTGTTTCTCAATCCTGGTCCTCGTGGGCCCCTGTCCTGCATGTTTTAGAAGCAGGGTAGCATCTAAGCGGCCAATCCCAATACACCCCCTACTTTCTACCACTAGCCCTAAAAATGAAGCCACAAACCGTAGGGTCCTTGTAATGTTCCCTAGGGATTGGGACACCACTTGCTACGTCACTGCGTGGTTTACGTTCGGGTACGTAAGCGACTGCGTAGTTACGTTTGCACAAACGTCACACCATATCAGGAAGCCCAGAGATAAAAGCTGTTTTAATTTCCGCTGTAGCGCTGTTAATATGCCACTTTATTAAGTTTTAATATTTTTTCAGGCGTAAAAGTAACCGTTAAGATCCCCAACCTGGGCTCAGTTTATCCAAATAACGTCTGTTAAGAAATTTGCTCCGACGTTTTCGGGATGAGAAGAACCTGCTGGCTCGGGAGCTGATTTATGGTTCCGCGTTAAATCGACGCAGAGCCTACGGCGTAGGGTGTACGGGGCGCATCGCCGCGTAACCTACGCCGTAGGCGCTGCGTTGGTGTAACGCGGAACCATAAATCAGCCTTTATTCTGGCGAGATCTTTGCGAACAACGGGCAAACGAGTGATTATGTACATTCACTGAGTGAATATTATGAAAGTAAAATATATATTTCTCACTAGAAATGTAATCAAAACGCATTTTTATGCAGAAACTAACTCAAAATATTGATTTTATTCACTAAAAAATAAGAAATGTCAGCCTTGTTTTTTTTTTATTCAGTCTGCAAATGATGACGTAAAGCATTCTGGGAAATTTTTCTAGCCCTCGGTCAACTAGGGTGCATCTGAAATCCCTTGCTGTGAAGGGCTAGATTCATACCCCCTAGCCCTCGTTTTCCCCACTACCCCTAGATGAAAAGAGGAATTGGGACACCACTATCATCAAGGGGTAGTGCTGAAAAGTAGGACTAGGGGGGGATTGGGACTGGCCCTTAGTCATGCAGGACAGGGGTCCACGAGGACCAGGATTGAGAAACACTGTCCTAACGTCAGCTGAGAAGGGTTTATCAATCATACAAGTTCTGATCACGTACTTATCTCCTGACATCACCGTGTGGACGAGCTGCCGTGTAAAACTACCCAGCACACATTAGTACCCCCTTTACCACCAAACCGGTTCCAGGGCTGGTTCTGGTTCACAACTCTTTCAACTTGTGAACCGGTTTGTTTTTTCCACAGCTCTGGTGCTAAGGGGAGCCACGTCATTAAGTCTTTGCAAACGTCAGTTACGTCGCTGCAAACGTCAGTTACGTCGCTGCAAATGTCAGTTACGTCTGTGCAAACGTCAGTTACGCCTCTGGCGTTTGCGGAAACGTAACTGACGTTTGCAGTTACGTCTCTGCAAACGTCAGTTACGCCTCTGCAAACGTCAGTTACGTCTCTGCTAACGTCAGTTACGTCTCTGCTAACGTCAGTTACGTCTCTGCAAACGTCAGTTACGTCTCTGCAAACGTCAGTTACGTCTCTGCAAACGTCAGTTACGTCTCTGCAAACGTCAGTTACGTCTCTGCAAACGTCAGTTACGTCAGTTACGTCTCTGCTAACGTCAGTTACGTCTCTGCTAACGTCAGTTACGTCTCTGCAAACGTCAGTTACGTCTTTGCAAACGTCAGTTACGTCTCTGCAAACGTCAGTTACGTCTTTGCAAATGTCAGTTACGTCTCTGCAAACGTCAGTTACGTCTCTGCTAACGTCAGTTACGTCTCTGCAAACGTCAGTTACGTCTCTGCTAACGTCAGTTACGTCTCTGCTAACGTCAGTTACGTCTCTGCTAACGTCAGTTACGTCTCTGCTAACGTCAGTTACGTCTTTGCAAACGTCAGTTACGTCTCTGCTAACATCAGTTACGTCTCTGCAAACGTCAGTTACGTCTCTGCAAACGTCAGTTACGTCAGTTACGTCTCTGCTAACGTCAGTTACGTCTCTGCTAACGTCAGTTACGTCTCTGCTAACGTCAGTTACGTCTCTGCTAACGTCAGTTACGTCTCTGCTAACGTCAGTTACGTCTCTGCTAACGTCAGTTACGTCTCTGCTAACGTCAGTTACGTCTCTGCTAACGTCAGTTACGTCTCTGCTAACGTCAGTTACGTCTCTGCTAACGTCAGTTACGTCTCTGCTAACATCAGTTACGTCTCTGCCAACGTCAGTTACGTCTCTGCTAACATCAGTTACGTCTCTGCTAACATCAGTTACGTCTCTGCTAACATCAGTTACGTCTCTGCTAACGTCAGTTACGTCTCTGCTAACGTCAGTTACGTCTCTGCTAACGTCAGTTACGCCGCTGCTAACGTCAGTTACGTCTCCGCTAACGTCAGTTACGTCCCTGCAAACGTCAGTTACGTCTCTGCAAACGTCAGTTACGTCTCTGCTAACGTCAGTTACGTCCCTGCAAACGTCAGTTACGTCTCTGCTAACGTCAGTTACGTCTCTGCTAACGTCAGTTACGTCCCTGCTAACGTCAGTTACGTCCCTGCTAACGTCAGTTACGTCGCTGCAAACGTCAGTTACGTCGATGCAAACGTCAGTTACGTCTCTGCTAACGTCAGTTACGTCGCTGCAAACGTCAGTTACGTCTCTGCTAACGTCAGTTACGTCTCTGCTAACGTCAGTTACGTCTCTGCCAACGTCAGTTACGTCTCTGCTAACGTCAGTTACGTCTCTGCTAACGTCAGTTACGTCTCTGCTAACGTCAGTTACGTCTCTGCAAACGTCAGTTACGTCTCTGCAAACGTCAGTTACGTCTCTGCAAGCGTCAGTTACGTCTCTGCTAACGTCAGTTACGTCTCTGCAAGCGTCAGTTACGTCTCTGCGTTTGCGTGAAAGTTGCAGCAACAACCAGGTATTTGCTCTAACAGGACTTGGTCCTCGTAGCTCCTCCGTGGACACGTCTCTAAAAGACAGGTTGTCTCCTCCTCCTCCCATGATGCTTTGCTGCATCCAGATTCATTCTTATTTGAAAATGTCTCCGTCTCCAGTCTTGCTATTGCCGTTGGTCTTAATAACTCCACCCCCTCCGCTTACGTAAGTGGTTCTTTCCTCTAGACCAGCAAAGCGTTGGTGCTACCTTGGAACTGGTTCTTATGGGTCGAAACCAGTTCTTTGTCAGTGGAAACAGAAAACCCCGTTCCAAACTCAGCATTGGCCCAGAACCAGAACCAGAACCAGAACCAGAACCAGAACCAGCCCTGGAACTGGTTTGGTGGAAAAGCGGTACAGATGCACCAGTGAAATTAGGCCCATTTCTGAATCTAAATGTAAAATTTACTCGTAGATCTTCAGCCAGATCATACTAGCAACCCTTTACTCAGTAACAGTAGTACCGTATTGGCCCGAATATAAGACGACCCTGATTATAAGACGACCCCCTTTTTTTCAAGACTCAAGTTTAAGAAAAAGACTTTTTGTACACCAAATTCAATTTTTATACAGAAAATAATTACAGTACATCTGAAACAAATGATTATAACAATATATTCGAGAGAAAAAGCATGTTATTTTGCCTCATTCAAATCATCATCTTGAAGTTTGCATCATAACTTCTCCTCAGCTGCCGGTTAACCTGCCGATCTTCCACCCACTTTTCTCCAGATTGTCGCTACGTTTCTCCTTTTTCTGTTATCTCTTCTCTTATTTTCTTCTCTTTTCTTTCTTACCGCTATTTTTTATTTTTCTTCTTTGTGCTACCGCTATTTTTATTTTTATTCTTCGTGACAGGGGTTTACTTTGTCCTGGGGAATTAAGTTCAGCATTCGCTTTAAAGATATCTGGCGCCATCTAGCGTTGTGAATGGGTATAACGTCTAGACCCCGAATGGAAGACGACCCCCACTTTTTCAGTCTTATTTCAATGCAAACACCGTCTTATATTCGGGCCAATTACAAAATAGTTAGTGAAACAACCCCTAGTAGTCGTATTAACAGTCCGCGGGATCTAACTGGGATTACTGGTGTGACTGGTGTGTAAAAAAAAGCCATGCAGAATGGACCAGTTCTGAGTTAGACCAGTAAACCCCAACAGAGTATTAATGTTATTACTATTAAAGGAGTTACATCAGAATAAATATCTACTTTAATCTCCTTGGTCTCTAAGAATACGGAGAGAATTTTAAATATATAAATAGATAAACGGAGACGGCCTGTAAAGGCATGTCCAGGTTTTGGTAAGTCTGCATGAGCCGGCCACAGGTCAACAGATGTGAAGGAGGAGACTTCCCGTCTGCTTCAACACAGCTGGACCGGTCCGGCACAACACCAGAGACCAAAGATGCTCCGACACCGAAGACCACAGGAGACACAACACGAACTTGACCCAGAACTAGACACTGACTGCAGGAGGAAGGAGTGCACACAGGAATCAGCGGTCGATGGAGATCCATCATGCAGAAATCAAAAGTGTGATTGGGACTGAAGTGCAGGGGGGGCAATCAGAGCTTTGTAGGCGGGTTTCCATTAGAGGACGGGTCTGAGGTCGTTTTACAGGGTCCGTTTTCACGGTTTTCAGGAACTGTTGAGACAATTCACTAGCTGGGGTTCAGTTCTTCAGTGTCCCTGAAATACTATGAGCTCAGCAGGAATTGGTATGTAGGCAACATACTTGTACCAATGACTACCAAAGACTAGAGCATCCTATCAGGTTTTACACTTCTTTATCAAACCCTTATGGACCGTACCAGATCCTAGACCCCTCTAATAAACCCTTCTACTAAATGGTCTTGGACCAAAATACATGGTTGATCTGTTAGTTCCTATGAAGCTCCCAGACCCCTTAGGTCTTCTGGATCTGGTTTGTTGTGGTTCCCAAGAACCAGAACCAAGCAAGGTGAGGCAGCGTTCAGTTATTCTGCTCCTCACCGGTGGAACAAACTTCCTGTAGACCTGAGGTCTGCTCCAACTGTAGATCCTTTAAATCAGGGTTAAAAACATTTAGTCAGGGGGCAATCCCTAAGATTGGTAACTCTGCTCACGCTTCTGGGTAAAGTTTGACAACCTTATTTTTTGTTAGAAGGAACCCCTAGGAGGAATAATAGGGCTGTTGTCATCTTGGATTGTTTTGCTGATGACCACTGGAGGCGCTGTAACATTCAAATACTCAATTCATGCATATGGTCACAATAATGGTCAAAATGTTTATATGCAAAATCTTCAATGTTCAAGATTTTATTAGGGAAATGGATAAAACATCAATTAAAAAACATTTTTTTTTTTTTTTTTTTTTTTTTTTTTTTATAATTGTATTGCTATATTTTGTCCAATATTGGTTAAAAAATATGACTTTTATAGGCGTTTTTAACACACACATAATAATCTTTTTTTTTTTTTGCAGTGAAACACATTTTCTATGAAATCCTGTGTCAAAAACGTCTATAAAAAAGTGATATTTTGTATCCAATATTGGCTAAAATATTACAATATGATTCATAAAGGCTTTTTTAGTATTGTTTTATCTATTTCCTTAGATATACAATGTTTTAATCTTGACAATTATGCATATAAATTGTACACGTTGACCCAAACTCATATGCCTGAATTGAGAACTTGAATATTCTAGCGCCTCTAGTGGTCACCAGATAAAACATTCAAGATGACAACACCCCTAAAATTCCTTCTATAGATTTGTTCAAACAAAAAAAATAGGTTGTCAAACTTTACCCAGACATGTGAGCAAAAGTCTTAACGGAGGCTCTTTTATAAAGTTGCCCCTTGACTAATTACTGTTTACTGAAGTGTACTCTTAAATTAAACCTGCTGTACTCTACTGCCCTTATTTTTTTTAACAGCTTGTGCTTTTTATTATTTTACTTATTTTCTTATCATTTCATTTATTCGTTATTTAAGCGTACTCTTAAATTAGCAAACTGTGCTTTTATTATTTTACCTTCTTTTCTCATCATTTTATTTCATTTTATTTGCTATTTACTGTCTAATTATGTCTTGCCGCTTTTGAATCACCTTGTGTTGAATTGTGCTATATAAATAAACTTGCCTTGCCTTCAGGACCCTACCAGGTTTTATGGTTAACCCATCTCCAAGATATTTTCTGAATTCTGAAGACATGTCGAGTCATAAATGAAAATAAAAAGTTCTAAATGTTTTCTTTATCCAACATCTCCAAATGTAGGTTTTCTGTCGGACGTAACTGAATGTCAGTGTGTGCCAGAAAAGTGCAATGGGGCGCACTTTACAAACTCTAACACTAAAGCACTCAGCACTTTAACATTACGGTCACTTAATTACTTGTTTATAAACATGTTTTATTGCTTAATGATATTTATCTAGCTCAGTTGTTTTTTGAAATGTTGTGTTTTGTTGGTATGGATGCCATGTCTCGTCTCCGTTTCTGTTGGTGTCCGATTCTGTGTCTGGCATTAATTTGCCGCAGGGACGAATGGTGGAAATTAGCCTCTGGCTACAACCGTGCATATTTATGCTTGTGTTTATTAATATGTACGGTCCCTGTTCAACAAATAAAGTAAATTGAATTGAATTGCAATAATGATGCACCGATTGTTCGGTAACCGAAATTGTTCGGCCGAAAATGGCAAAAAAACACTTTCGGTGTTCGGTGGAATAAGTGGGGAAAAAAAACGAACAATTAATAACGGCGTCGTAAAATAAGGAAATAGACTGGCCGCTCCGTCCCGTAACGTTGCGCACTACATAAATCGTTGGCCAACCAAAAACTAACCCAATAAGAATTTTACCAACATTCACCAGGAGGTGGAACCAAAACAACATAATGCTGGGAAATTAAAAAAATGTTCATTATTTTATGTTCAATAAATATTTTCTACCTTGTAATTTTGTAAAAGATTTTTTTCTTTGAAAAGCATGCCTAAATCAAATTTATTTCATTTATTTATTTGAATCAAATTTATTTGATTTATGCAATGGTGAAAAAATTGGCAAAATAAATGAAAAACTGCTGAAGAACCATGTTCGGTATTGTTCGGTATTCGGACAAGTGTTTATTATTATTTTCGGTTTCGGTCACAAATTTTCATTTCGGTGCATCACTAAATTGCAACCTATATTTGCAGTTTTCTGTGCTCTGATGATGATGATGATGAAGGTGACCCAGGTCATTACCTCATTTACCTCAGACCCGGGCTAATGGAAACCCACCTCATGGGGGGTCCACTCCACAGGGGGGTGGGGGGGCAGTGAGCAGGTGAAGCCAGGCAGGTTCAGGTGAAGCTGGTGTGGGGGGGGGGGTGAACAGTGGGAGGAATACCTGAGAGGACACCACCTCTGTGTAGCTGCTGAGAGTGTCCTCAGAGAACTTAGCAAGCTGGAGCGACAGAAGAGCGGCGTTAAACGGGGTGGGGGGTGGCGGGGTCTCTGCATGACCTGGACTAAAACACTCCTGTCTAAGAACACGGGGGTCCGAGAAACACGGGAACGTTCCATGAGAATTACGGTGATTCAGAAAACATGGTTCAATGGAAACGGCCCCCTTTAAGCTGAAGGAGCTAGCCACAGCTAACTAGTGGTCAGTAGAGGGACTGCAGGTCTGGATCCAGAGGGTGGGGTGTCAAACTCATTTTGCTTGGCGGGCCGGATTTGACCAATTTTTTTCACACTCAAAATAACAAAAACGGTGCGAAAAAAATGTTTTCTAATTCTTTTTTTTTTTACTATTGTTATCTAATCCAATATCAGTTTAGTTAATTTTAAAGGAAATATGCACTTTGTTTACACTCTAATTATGTAAAATATATTTCTTCAGGATCTTTTCTTGAAATTTCTCGTTTTTTTTAAATTATGTAAGATACTTTTAATAACATTTTACAAAGATAAACAGAAACAAGTATGTTTTTTTTATATTTCGCTTTTTTATAGGAAATTTAATTAAAAGCTAAATATTTCTTATTACATCCGAGAGTGTTTCTTTGTGATTTAGAGATTTTTCCAGTACAATTAAGTGTATTTATTTTTAAAAATTGCCGTGGATATTTACGCCAGTGTGCCGAAAAAGTCAGAACTTCTTTTTTAACTGTTTTACTTTGTCACTCGTATTCAAAACTGAAATTCTCCAAATAAATATCTTCCATCATCTTTTTTAGCAGTGATATTTTTCCTGCAAAAATATATAATAGTAGTCAGTTAATAAAAATAAACGACCGTCTACAAAGAAATAAAATCTGCAAATGCATTCTAGAAAACGAAAAAAATGTTGAAAACTGCTCTCTTTGTGGAATAACGATGGAAAATCGGTGTAAACCGGAGTCAAGTTCTCTCGTCTGATTTATGTCTGACCTGGCAATAAAGCTTTTCTGATTCTGATTTGTAGAAGAAATATATTATCGGATATGCTGCGATTCATGGCAATTATTTATCCCTTCCTTTTTAGTAAATTAACATTTCGGTTTTTTGCGTTGGAAACTTCTCGCGGGCCGCACGAAAATCTCCTTCGGGCCGCACATTTGACACCCCTGCCCTAGTGGTTGTTAAAGGAACTGCAGGTCTGGATCCAGACCCTAGTGGTCGGTAGAGGAACTGCATCTCCACATCTACGACTACCTGACCGAGCACACGCCACCGGTGCGTGTTTCCGTGTCTCGTGTTTCCGTGTCTCGTGTTTCCGTGTCTCGTGTTTCCGTGTCTCGTGTTTCCGTGTCCGTGTGTGCGGGTTCGCCTCACCAGACCAGCTGGCGACGCTCGGCTGAACTCGGCCAGGACTCGGGCCTCCCCGAAGGCGTTGACCAGGACCCACATGACGGGGAAGAGCAGGGGCAGGATGGGCAGGACCCCCATCACCTGGAATCACAGACAGGGGTTGGTGCTGGGTAAACCAAGATTATGACTAAATATCATCGTCAACGAACCTGAGGGAAAACGAGACGAGACGCAACGAAAACGCTGGTCATGTGATGATAACGGTAATTAAATATATAATGCAATATTGTAGAGCAGGGGTCGGCAACCCAAAATGTTTTAGAGCCATATTGGACCAAAAACACAAAAAACAAATATGTCTGGAGCCGCAAAAAATGAAAAGTCTTGTATCAGCCTTAGAATGAAGACAAATGGCGAAATGTCGAGAAAAAAGTCGAAATGTCGAGATTAATGTTGAAGTACAATTTCGAGAAAAAAGTCGAAATGTTGATAAAAAAGTCGAAATGTCGAGAAAAAAGTCGAAATGACGAGATTAAAAAGGAAACGGACGACGGAAAAAAAAGAGAAAAAAAAGGAAAAAAAGAAGAAAAAAGAAAAAAAGGAAAAACAGAGAAAAAAAGGGAAAATAAAGAGGAAAGAAAAAGAAGAAAAAAAGGAAAAAACAGGTCAGACGTGGAAAAGAAAACCCAATGTGTCGTCGAAAAAGAAAAAGACGAGGAGAAATGCGGAAAAATAAATGTTGTAAACTCAAATTAGAGTCTTCTGTATCTTGAATGAATGTATTCTTGAGTCTATAAGGTAACAATAATATAATAATAATAATAATAATAATAAAACCTTGTTTGAATTGTAAAATGGGTTTCGCTAAATACAATCTTGACTAAAATGGACAATTCTGACTAAAATAAGACTAAAATGCTCAGACTTTTAGTCCATTGAAACTGAAACAGGCTGACAGAAACAACACTAGTTCTGGTGGACCCTGGTGACCCGACCCGGGTGTTTCCGGCGGGATCGTACTGTACCTGCAGCTGGAAGAAGTGGAAGACGGCCGGCGTCAGGCCCGGGGCGTCACAGCAGAACCGGACCGTGTTGACCAGCAGGAACGCCCCCTGCAGGAGGAGACACGAGTCAGCGCCGGGACCAGTGTCCTGTCCATTTCTGCTGCTTCGTCGAAAAATGCTACCGCTGCATAAACCGATAGCGTCTATCGATTTTTGCTACCCTATCGAAAAATTCTCCCTAATGGTTTTCTACCTTTTGTAGAGCTACAATTTTACCGTTTTACTCCCTAAACCACTTCCTTGTCTCTTGCCAGGCCGTAAATAAGAATGTTCTTAATGACCTGCCTGGTTAAATAAAGGGCCAATGACTGAATGAATATCAAATAAAGCGATAGAATTGTTTTTTTTTCCCCTCTTTATTGTATAATGTTCAAATGTCGAAATGTCGAGGAAAAAGTCAAAATATCGAGAAAAAAGTAGAAATTTCCAGAAAAAAGTAGAAATTTCGAGATTAAAAGTGTAATGCAATTCATGTCATGGGTTGTGTATTTTAAGGACAAATACTCAACATCCCATATTATCCATTTTAAATCAATATTTCAGGGGTAGCATAATTTGATACTCCAGTAACATCCTATCAAATAATGTTCCCGTCACTTAATGCATTCAGGGCACGGGAAGCATCTAAAATTATATCTGCTGTCTTGTATACAGGACTGTCTCAGAAAATTAGAATATTGTGATTTTCTGTAATGCACTTACAAAAACAAAAATGTCATACATTCTGGATTCATTACAAATCAACTGAAATATTGCAAGGCTTTTATTATTTTAATATTGCTGATTATGGCTTACAGTTTAAGATTAAGATTCCCAGAATATTAAAATTCTTTTGAAATAGGATTTCTTAAACTGTAAGAAAATAAAGAACTTTATCACAATATTAAAATTTTCTGAGACAGTCCTGTATATATAAATATATATCTTCTTATTTATTTTGAGGATGTTCCTCTCCGTTAACAGCAGCGTGGACTGAAGGGATGCATAAAATTATGGGCAATCAAACTTTGAAAATCGACTGTGCGCAGAAGCACAAAGTAGCAGATCTGGACGGGTAGCATGGATGGACAGAACGCCGGGGCCGGGACAGGACTCACCACGACGACGGGGCAGACCATCTTGGTGATGAGCGACTGCACGTGGAAGCGCTCGTTATCCAGCACGGTGACGGGCCGGGACAGCGCCAGGTCCAGACTGTTCCTGTGGGAGACAAACCTCAGTGATCCGTGGGGCTACGGCAGCGGCTACGGCAGCGGCTACGGCAGCGGCTACGGCAGCGGCTACGGCAGCGTCGGAGCTCCGCCCACCTGACCGGCTCCAGCACCGGGGTCCGGACCACCCGGAACAGCCGGTGCTGCTGGGGGCTCTGGGGGCTTCTCTTCTCATTGGCCCGCGGGGAGGGAGGGGGGGAGAACGGGGGGAACAGGTCTCCTGGTTCCAAAACGATGTGCTCGTCGCTCTGAGGAGGGAGGGATGGAGTTAGCATGACAACACGAGGTTTAACTTGTAAGACGTTTACTGAAACCAGCTAACTTTAACTTGACTAGCATTAGACATTTACTGAAACAGCTGAAGGGAGAAAAATACATTTTGTGTCCTGAAATGCCCTGGATTCCCAAAACACAGCTTTAATCAGCGTTGCACCTGCTGTTTATTATAACAAATGTAAACTGTGAGAGAGGAGCTAGTTCACACAGGATTTTGCTCCCATGTGAGGAGAGACTTATTTTGAGAACTTGCGGGCGGGGGGAGTTGAATGGGCCCTTCCCCCCCCCTCCGCAAGGTGCTGAGTAAAAAGGTATAAAGACGCGACAGCCGGAAGTCCGGGTTAGAGTCAGCTGTGGGTCTAGTGCACGGACGCCCAGCGGGTTTTTTTGGCCTACTCTCCCAGGACTGTTCGGCTCTCCAGTCTCGTGTCGAGGTAAGAGTATGAGGCCTTGGCCCTGTGTAATTGTGTGTGCGTAATATTGCTCTGCCATTTGTGGGGGATAACTTGACACCTTGTCCTAACAAAAAGAGTAATTGTGTGTGTGTGTCTTCTATGCAAATGCTTGCTTTTCTGGCTGGTAATAAAGGTTCATATATCATTATAGCAAAAGCGAGTGTGTGTGTGTGATTCGTTTTGGTCCAGCCGACCACTTCTAGAACCTTAAAGTGAGATTTTTCCCAAAACACCAGCTAACTTTAAATTGACTAACATAAGACGTTTACTGAAACCAGCTAACGTTAACTAGATTAACATGAGGAGTTTACTGAAACCAGCTAACGTTAACTAGACTAACATGAGGAGTTTACTGAAACCAGCTAACGTTAACTAGACTAACATGAGGAGTTTACTGAAACCAGCTAACGTTAACTAGACTAACATAAGACGTTTACTGAAACCAACTAACGTTAACTAGACTACCATTATACGTTTACTGAAACCAACTAACGTTAACTAGACTAACATAAGACGTTTACTGAAACCAACTAACGTTAACTAGACTACCATTATACGTTTACTGAAACCAGCTAACGTTAACTAGACTAACATGAGGAGTTTACTGAAACCAGCTAACGTTAACTAGACTAACATAAGACGTTTACTGAAACCAGCTAACGTTAACTAGACTAACATAAGACGTTTACTGAAACCAGCTAACGTTAACTAGACTAACATAAGACGTTTACTGAAACCAGCTAACGTTAACTAGACTAACATGAGGAGTTTACTGAAACCAGCTAACGTTAACTAGACTAACATAAGACGTTTACTGAAACCAGCTAACGTTAACTAGACTAACATGAGGAGTTTACTGAAACCAGCTAACGTTAACTAAACTAACATAAGACGTTTACTGAAACCAACTAACGTTAACTAGACTACCATTATACGTTTACTGAAACCAACTAACGTTAACTAGACTAACATTATACGTTTACTGAAACATACTAACGTTAACTAGACTACCATTATACGTTTACTGAAACCAACTAACGTTAACTAGACTAACATGAGGAGTTTACTGAAACCAGCTAACGTTAACTAGACTACCATTATACGTTTACTGAAACCAGCTAACGTTAACTAGACTAACATAAGACGTTTACTGAAACCAGCTAACGTTAACCAGACTAACATGAGGAGTTTACTGAAACCAGCTAACGTTAACTAGACTAACATGAGGAGTTTACTGAAACCAGCTAACGTTAACTAGACTAACATAAGACGTTTACTGAAACCAACTAACGTTAACTAGACTACCATTATACGTTTACTGAAACCAGCTAACGTTAACTAGACTAACATGAGGAGTTTACTGAAACCGGCTAACGTTAACTAGACTAACATAAGACGTTTACTGAAACCAGCTAACGTTAACTAGACTACCATTATACGTTTACTGAAACCAGCTAACGTTAACTAGACTACCATTATACGTTTACTGAAACCAGCTAACGTTAACTAGACTAACATGAGGAGTTTACTGAAACCAGCTAACGTTAACTAGACTAACATAAGACGTTTACTGAAACCAGCTAACGTTAACTAGACTAACATGAGGAGTTTACTGAAACCAGCTAACGTTAACTAGACTAACATAAGACGTTTACTGAAACCAGCTAACGTTAACTAGACTAACATGAGGAGTTTACTGAAACCAGCTAACGTTAACTAGACTAACATAAGACGTTTACTGAAACCAGCTAACGTTAACTAGACTAACATGAGGAGTTTACTGAAACCAGCTAACGTTAACTAGACTAACATAAGACGTTTACTGAAACCAACTAACGTTAACTAGACTACCATTATACGTTTACTGAAACCAACTAACGTTAACTAGACTAACATTATACGTTTACTGAAACATACTAACGTTAACTAGACTACCATTATACGTTTACTGAAACCAACTAACGTTAACTAGACTACCATTATACGTTTACTGAAACCAACTAACGTTAACTAGACTAACATAAGACGTTTACTGAAACCAACTAACGTTAACTAGACTAACATGAGGAGTTTACTGAAACCAGCTAACGTTAACTAGACTACCATTATACGTTTACTGAAACCAGCTAACGTTAACTTGCTAACATAAGACGTTTACTGAAACCAGCTAACGTTAACTAGACTAACATAAGACGTTTACTGAAACCAGCTAACGTTAACTAGACTAACATGAGGAGTTTACTGAAACCAGCTAACGTTAACTAGATTAACATGAGGAGTTTACTGAAACCAGCTAACGTTAACTAGACTACCATTATACGTTTACTGAAACCAGCTAACGTTAACTTGCTAACATAAGACGTTTACTGAAACCAGCTAACGTTAACTAGACTAACATAAGACGTTTACTGAAACCAGCTAACGTTAACTAGACTAACATGAGGAGTTTACTGAAACCAGCTAACGTTAACTAGACTAACATAAGACGTTTACTGAAACCAGCTAACGTTAACTAGACTAACATGAGGAGTTTACTGAAACCAGCTAACGTTAACCTCAGGACCCCGTCCTCTCACCTTGATGCCCCTGAGGGACACGAAGGCCTCCTGTCCCGGTCTCAGCGCGATGATGTCTCCCTCCACCAGCAGGCTGACGGGCAGGTTGACCAGCAGACCGTCCCGGTAGGTCCAGTGCAGCGCCCAGGACGGGGACACGGGGGTGTACAGGTCGGGGTAGAGGGACGGGGGCCAGGGCACCTCGTCCACGCAGCCCGACAGGTAGTCTGGACCAGAGGGGAGAGACGGCACCGGGTCAGGTAACTACGTCCTTGGGTTTCAGGACGCTGGAGAGGGAAGTCACTGACTACGTTTACATGCAGTCAAAATTCGGGTTATTGCTAATATTCCGGTTACTAAGACATTCGGAATATTCTGTTTACATGGTAATTAATCATTTGGGATATCTGGATCAAACCAGCGACGCACGGAGAACGTCATGACGCAATTCCCGTCATTTCTGCTTCTCCTTCCTGTATCCAAATTCAAAACAAATGCTGCTTCGCGCAACTTTTCGTTCACCTTCCATCTTCTTCTCGCTAACCCGGTACTTTCTACCGTCTACAAATGCCAAAATGTTTATATCCTTCATTACATTTATGAAGTGATTAGTCTCCTCCTGGTCTTGGTTTCTCCGTGTTTAGAAGAACTTCCTGGACTCAAAAGACCAGGATTCCTTGTGAACAGAGCATGTGCAGAAAACAGATTCCTGTTC